>NW_021319541.1:0-8510 GCF_001605985.2 Dendrobium catenatum | reverse complement strand
ATCAAGTTCGAAATACATTAAGTCATGCTAATTTACTCGAAATCAATCAAATTTGATTCACTTGAAATGGTTTTCAAGGAAACATGAAATTCAGCCATATGCAAAAGGGGGTTTGAATTTGAAAAGGGAGGGGTTTGTTATGATTTAAGGGGTGCTGAATTTGAGAAGAGAATGTGAGAATTTGATGAAAGATTGGGGTATGAATGTAGAAGGGATGATTGAGACACTTGAGGGGAACCACCATTTTGGGAATAGTAAATTATGAAGGGAACGGAGGCAATCTGAGGGTGAGAAAGCTGAAGATGCCTATCTTTGAGGGAGAGGATGCGCATGGGTGGATCTACAGGGTGGAAAGGTACTTTACTATCAACAGGTTGAATGAGGAGGAGAAGTTGACGGCAGCCGGGATGTGCTTGGAAGGGAAAGCTTTAGCATGGTACCAATGGAGGGATACGAGGCCACAAATAAGGACCTGAAGGGAGTTTAAGGACTGCCTGTTGGAACATTTTCAAAGCAGCGGGGGAGGAGACTTCTACGAACATTTTTTCGCCTTAACACTAGATGGTTCAGTGATGGAGTACCGGGAGAGATTCGAATACCTTGCTAGTCGATTGGATCGTCTTCCTGAGAAAGTGCTAGAGGAAAATTTCATGAAGGTATTGATGCTAGAGATCCGGGTAGCGGTTAGAGTAATGAGACCTCATGATTTGGGAGAGGCTATGGAGCTAGTTGAATTGGTGGATGATCAGAGGCACCTGAAGAGTGATAAGGGAGCCAGCAACTCAGGAGGTCCAAATAGAAGGACCACCACCATTCTGGCACCTAAGGAGTCGACACCGGGTACTCTTTGGGAGACTTCGAAGGAGAAGAAGGTAGGAGTAAGACCGGTGGATAGCTTCAAGAAGCTCACATAAACAAAATTATAGGAGAAAAGGGCGAAGGGGCTTTGTTTCAGATTTGACGAGAGGTATACTCCGGGGCACAGGTGTAAGGACCAAACTTTTTCGGTTCTTACCGTTTGTGATGAAGAAGGAATGGAGGAGGGTGTCTTCTTTCCACCTTACGGACAAAGCGAATCTTTGGGAGGGGAGTATTGTTAGACCGGTCCATTGGATAGATCTAGCTGGGTCCATATTGGACCGGCTTACGAACAATAGTGGCGGAACTCACCGCCTCCTGCATGTTGATCAAATTGCCAATCAAAAAGAGCAGTTTTGGAAAGATTTTTGATGAAGTTTAGTAGTAAAATTGAATATAGGGATTGTTTAGAGATTTCCTTTTGAATTGTATGCATTAAATAGTTTGTTTTCCTAGGGTTAGGGCATCTTGAATTTGGATGAAATTTGAGATCTCTTAGGTTTAGGTTTTTGGGCTCTAGCGCCATCTAGAGATTTGGGAGAGATAGATCCTCCTCTTGAATTAAAGATCAACTGTATCTTGCAATTTTCTTCTGTTAGTTTGTATTCTTGCAATAAAATTCCTATTTTTCTCTAATTTTCTGTTGGATTTATGGAAATTTCTCGCTGTTTTCTCGAGAGTGATTGGATTTACTTGAAATCTTCAAGTGTTTCCTATCAATTTTCTCCTATTGGAGTTGGGGCGCACTGATGTCATCCTAGGGATGAGATGGTTGCATACTTTTGGAGATATCAAGGTGATTTGGGGGACATTGATAATGGAGTTGATGGTGAAAGGGACAAGTATGGTGATTTAGGAAGATGCAGGGCTCTCTAAAGTTATTATGTCTCTAAAAATAATGGTAAGGGTCATACAAGAGGTGAGAGAAGGATTTCTAATGGAGCTGCAGAGTTTGAAGGGGATTAGAGGGGAGGAAGGGAGGACATCCCTCTTTAAGTACAATCAGTTATAAAACAATTTAGTAAGGTTTTTTAACCATCTCAGGGTTTTGCCACCACAGAAGGGATATGAGCATGCCATCATGCTGAAGGAGGGAGTATCATCGATCTGTGTTAACCTTCACGCTACCCCCAGATCTAGAAGAATGAGATTGAGAAACTTATTTGAGAGATGTTGGAGGCAGTGATTATTAGGCTGAGAGAGAGTCATTTTTCTAGCCTAGTTCTACTAGTTAAAGTAGGATTGAAGTTGGAGATTTTGTGTGGACTACCAGGCTTTGAATAAGGAGACTGTGCCAAACAAATTTTCTATTCTAGTGATATATGAGTTGCTAGATGAACTATATGGAGCAGTGATATTCATGAAGTTGGACCTAAAGTTCGGGTAACATCAGATCTAGATGAGAGAGGAGGATGTTCCAAATATAACTTTCAGAACACACAAGAGACATTGTTAGTTCTTTGTGATGCTGTTTGGTCTCACCAATGTCCTTGCTACCTTCCAGTCCCTCATAAACAAGGTGTTTTGACTTTACCTTAGGAAGTTTGATCTGATTTTCTTTGATGACATCTTGGTGTACAATAAATCTAGTGAGGAGCATCTGGAGCATCTAAGGGTGATCTTAGAAGTGTTGTAGGAGTATCAGCTCAGGGCCAATCTAACAAAATATTTTGCACAAGATAATGTGGAGTATTTGAGCCATGTGGTACCCTAGGAAGGTGTAGTAGCTGATTAGGCCAAACATGAGGCATGCTGAAATGGCCTCTACCTAGGAACTTGAGGAAGTTAAGGGGCTTTCTAGGATTGATGGGGTACTACAAGAAATTCATGAGGGATACAACACCATACCTTTCCCTCTAACAAAGCAACTGAAGAAGGAATGGATGACCATTATATTGACAACCATGACCACGGTCTCGATCCTAGCCCTATCCGATTTTAGCCAGATGTTCGTAGTAGTGATTGATGCATCATAATATGGATTGGGGCGGTGCTCATGCAAAATCACAGACCCATAGCCAACTTCAGCTAGGTGTTAATAGCCAGAGCTCAACTGAAGTCAATTTATGGAGGGAATGGATGACCATTATATTGACTATTTAAAAGTGGCGGCCTTACCTGTTTATTTCTATCGCCTAAAACAAGACTAAGAGAGCTGTCTTGAAGGATTTTTCTTCAATGCAAGTTTTGTTTATTTCCCCAGACAAAAGGACATGTCTTCAAGATGCCTTTTCCTCATCAACGGATGCTGAAGCTTAACTTGCTATCCTGCCTCATCTTTATCCTCATTTTAGCCATTTCAGTGAGGTAGTGGTGGAGGGGACGTCCACAATAGTCCAAATAGCTGCTGATTTGCTGTCCTGTTGAAGTCCACACCCTTCCGAACCGAACTACACTCTCAACTCCTGCTTCATCTAAATCTTCCCCAAGCTCCACGCATCTGATCTCCTCGACATCACAGCCAATCCCGCAGGTCTCCCCTCAAGAATCCTTCTTCATCCCATGCCAAAACTCACTTCTATGTTTCTTCTCCTACTCTCCTCATGAAGCCCCTTCTTCAGCATCACCTTACGGTTTCCTCTTCATAGAGAAAGCTCCTGGCCTCATTCACTGCTTTTTGTTTCTTCCACCATTTTTTTCTTCTTGTTTCTTCTTCACTTTCCCCACTACTTCCTCTTCTCCAATACAGCCAAACCAAACCCGTAAACTCATTAACACCTACAGCTCCTAACCCACACTCATCTAGGATGGCTTAAAAACACGGCCAACATCTCCAAGGCGAAGTCCCCTCTACACTCTAAGAACCGCAACCATAACTCTTTTTTTTTCCTCTAAATTACATGCATACAAAGCAACCAACCTAGTTCTTCCTCACCTAAACCTATTCACTCTCTAAACATAAAATTCATTCTCTCCATTTCGGGCGAGTTTTAACAGAATTAAGTTCCAGGATAAATTTTGGAAGGCATATGAGTTTGTAGATAAGACACTACCCAGAGATTTCGCCCTCATTTTGTGAGGATTTTATGATCTGAGTTCTAGTTTCCTATAGGCGCAAGCCCCTATAGTTAATTACCCCTCCCGATCACAAGAGAGAACTTTTGATTAAGGCTAGTTGTCAATCAGATACATTGTATCCATAGATACGTAGTATCAAGCATATAGTAGCACTATGGATTTGGGAGTTTGAAGGTTCATATTTAAAATTGGAAATTTTCACCATCTTGCACTTAAGGACGGTGGGGGAATGACTATGGACCCAATAAAGATCCCAAGGTTCCATCGTCCTGGGCCATCGTGGTCCTTGGTCTACTTAGCCAGAGGAGGTAGTCGACCCAACACGACAGAAGGATCCTCGTCGGCAGCCATGAGTTTCTTTGTCCAAGGGTACCTTGTAGACCTGGGCGGAATGCTTGTCTAAGGGGACAAATTTGAATCCACTTTAGCTAATAGAGGGCTTTGTGCCCTATCAATCATATCATATTGATTAATATCTTAAAGATTTGATGCCACTAAGGAGCGTATTGGCTCTGGCCATAATTGGTATCTATGGTGCTATTTGGCGGCAAAATCGCTTGGTTCAGAGGGGCTCGGGTCATAACTGTTTATTCTGCTATGCTATTTGGTGGAAAAACTTCAGGTCAGAGGACACGTACCACGTTCTTACTGACAGGAGATTATTTGAGAATTGATCCTAGTGATATTTTCGACTAGGCGTTAGCTCTTTGTGAGCTGAAATATTTTCAATTTGTTCACTCCTGCAAACTGTTGCGGATGGTGAATGGATTTTTGTTTTAAGTAGTTTGATGGAAGATTGATTTCATTTTTAAATATTTAGATTTGGAATTTTTGGATTTTGGGGACATTTTGAAATATTTAAAATTAACCCCTTCGGTTGAGATCTATATTCAACACGGCCATCATCGGGGTGTATGGGGTCATTTATAAACTAAACCTTGTCGAATCTGTTAGGCTATCGACAAAGGATCGGGTTTTATAGGCGTTATGTCTTTGTTGATAAATTTTTTTTATTGAAGGTCTTGAAGGTCTAATATGAATGTATAAAATAAATATCCCGACCGACCTCGCGACAACATATTTATTTAATGGTTCGAGCCGTGTCGAATCTCATCTACCCGCATAGAAAGATCGGGCTCGAACTTGGACTCACCATTTGACTCGCGTAGCATCCTTGGGTATCACGTGTGTATCCAAGATACGCTCACCGGGGTCCATGCGGGTTTTATAATTGTAATTACCCCTTGTGTACCTATGTGTATATAAATTACAGTGATATGCGGGGCATTTTGGATATTTGACAGGTCTTCTACGACAGCTCGTAGAAGTTTGCATTTGTTGTAGTATTTCAATATTTGTCTATGAATGATGTGTTGGATGCAAGACCACTATTCATCAAGGAACTTGCAAGCCTCAATAGTCTTATACAACCCAATGTCCAAGATCTAGTTGATCTGAGATTCACTCACTTCATAATGTTTTGATCTGACTTTCTCTTCATAGAATTCGTATGAGAATTAGCGGGCAACTTTCTAATTATGCCATCATCATCATTTTCCATTGTTGGTTTATATAAAGAATCAATCAATTCAACCTTGGATGACTGTATCCTTACTGATGTCCTATACTTCAAAATTAGTGCTCACTGTCTTGAGCTTACAAATGTGATGATTGAAGGTACATCAGATCGTATAGAAGAGCTATGCGAGGAATCCATTCCTCAAGTAATTGTTGTAGTTCTTGAGATAGTTTAAATAGTAGGTATACCACTCTATATGCAACCACTCTTCCATTATCATTAATTTGACCTTACCGTAATTCTTTCATATTTTTTTGCTTGCAGATGGTTTCTTTAGTATACATTTGTATTCATAAGACCCATCATCTCTATAGTGTATTTATCATTGTCGACTGTAGATGATATATTGTGTGCATATATATGTTCACAAATACCCACGAGTCTCCCATAATCACTTGTGGATGGACTATTGTTTGTGTTTGCAAGCTATGTATTCATTAGTATGCATTTCATTGTTGTTCATGGACACTTTCAAGTCTCCCACATTCACTTGTAAGCATTCATCCTGAATCTTCTAGTACTGCAAGCATCTATGTCCATTATAATTCTCCTAATGTTCACTTATGGAATAACATCTAGTGATAGTGTTGGTACTTTCATCAAAGCCTGTTTCCCTTGTCCTTCCACAAACTACCGCGTTCAAACTACAAGCTTTCTTCTTCTACATGCAGCTTAGGCTTTGTGTGTATGATGGGTTCTTGCCCCTCACCAGTTGTATGATTCTTATCATCATTCATGAATAGTTCATTATGTATTTTACAAATCCATTGTCACTTGACATGTTTGTGTGCAATTGAGAGTTGATTTATCATGAGTCCTTTGCATATGCTTGTATATGAATTGTCACAATCATTCATGCTCCTTGTAGATTGTTCTAGCCAAATAATTTGCATGAACCTTCACTATCATTTGTGAGTGAATCATGCTAAAGATCACACACTCTTCATTGTCTTCGAACATAGCTTATAGTTCGTAAGGGACTTATGTTTGGATGATAATTTCACTATGCATCTTGTGTCGATTGCTCAACACCAAACATCTTCAATGAGGTACATTTCTTGTATTCATGGCTTGCCTAATTTTGTTCAATCAATTGCTATTTAGGAGTGATATATGCCTTATATTACAAACCAACTATCATGCTCCAAAGTTTTCATATGATGGCTTTGTAACCAAGCCATACATTCTTACAATTTTCTTTTTGTGTGTTCACCAACATCTCCATTTCAATTGAGATGATAATTGCAAATTTTCATTGTCCAAAAATCTCATATTAAATCATATGATCAATTCATGCATGCATCTTTGATTTTATCATTCATATAGTTCATGATTTTTATTTTAAATATTAAGCTTTAATCCAAGTTAGATTTAAAGTCATTTATTCAATACTCATTTGAGTCCAATCTTCAAATTTCAAATTATTTGTATTTTGTTCACTTGATGTTTAAATAAGTATTCAAATAAAGTCTAAGTCCAAGTTCACTTTTTTGTTCAAGTCCTTGTGCGCTTCAGTCCGAATTTCAGCAGCCTCCCGGCATCTCCCCCGTTTAGGGGAAAAACCAAGAGGCAACATTCCCCTCCATGCTCCATAAGCGCTTCAGGTAGATGTCGGGGGACATCATGGTTGTACCTTCTTTCATCCCCGCTACGCTACATGAGCGTTTAAGGGTCTTTGAGTAGCTTGCGGTTTGGTTGGAGGCCAAAAGCCAAGGTATGAATGGAGAAAGCCCTCCCACTCTCTCTATTTCTCTTTCTCTCTTTCTCTGGACCGAGAGAATCAAAAGGTTGAGGGCTTGGAAGGTCGTGGTATAGAGGGAGGAAGGGTCGGTTCAGTGATAGGAGGAAGGAGGCTAGGGAGTTTGGCTTGTGGAAGTTTTGATTTGCAAAACCGAACTAGGGCATAGAGATGCAGATGGAGAAGTGGCTTCTTGCGTCGAAGGAGGTGAGTGTGTCGGAAGAAGAGCGAAGAAGGCTCTGGCGGGTCTCATTTTAACGACAAGAATGGAGGCTCTATCGAGGTGAGTGCGGGATATGCGGGAAGTGATGCAAACGGCGCCGAATCGGCGTGATTTCGGCTGGAATCGTGGATCTAATGGACAAGGTATGATTGTGAGTCTCTTCTTCTTTTTTTTTTTTTTTTGGTATAACATGGAGGTCAACAATAATATAATGATGGATACAATATCTTAGCTATCCAGTTTTGTTTGATAAATAACGTTTAGATAGAGATCATGGAGGAACAAAGTCATGTATGGGTTTTGGTTTACAACTTGATGTCCTTGTACATTACTATTTGCATATAATGAAGATATGATCATTAAATTATATCTTAGTAGTGTAATTCTGTTGTTAACGATTTAAGAAATTACTTTGTGGTTTGTTTGTTGATGTTGATCTGTTTCACTTGTGCTTTGTTACACCCTTTATAATCCTTTCTGTGCTGCCATATTTTATGTTAAAGATACCTTCAACTTGATGGATGATATGAATAAATTTATTTCTAAAGATGTGATTATTAAGCTTGAACATATAGGAGATGAAAGGTCAGCAAGAGTTGTTTAGGGGATATTTTTTGATAAAGTTCCTACCTCTAATCATGACAGAAGTCAGTCTTATATCAGGTATAAGGATGTGTCTTGTGACTTTTGCAAAAATAAAGGCACATTGAGAGATTGTAAAGTTTTAGATGATGTTTTCTTGATGATGTCATGCAAGTGACCATTGTAAGAGGTTTAAATTAGCAGATTGTTCTGATGTAGATTTAGATGATTTTTTTTTTTTTGTGTGGACGATTGAAGTTAAATGCATTGATCAGTGGATTTGGATTGAACTTGTTCATATCATATGTATCCTAATAAGTTGTCTCTACTTATTAATTATATTATATGGGAAATATTGATGCATGCTAGACTATTGGTTTTTGTATTGTGAAGTTGAGAACGCATGGTGTGACTAGGACATTGCCTACATTTAGGAAAGGATCAAATATTAGAAAGAATATGATATATTTGAGTGTTCTTAGTGAATTAGTGTGCAAGTTCTCTTAAAGGTT
>NW_021319540.1:221049-226378 GCF_001605985.2 Dendrobium catenatum | reverse complement strand
AGAGGATCGAGTTTCATAGGCTTTATGCCCTTTGATAGTGAATTCTCATTGTTGTAGGCCTTGAAGGCCTAATATGAATATTTTAAAGTAAATATACTGGTCGCCACAACTTTTTATTTGCTTAATGGTTCGAACCTTTTCGACTTCTATTGACCCGTGTAAAATGATCAGTTTCGAACCTGAATTCACTTGTCAACCCGCGCAGCATCCCTAGACGTCACGTGTGTACCAATAACACGCTCGCCGGGGCCCATGCGGGCTTTATCATTATTTTTACCCCTTTTAGTGTACCTATGTGTATATAATTTATAGTGCACGTGTAGGGGTACTTTAAAATAATTGTAGACGTCTTATGTCTGCTTGTACGAATGTTGCAGATCCGGTGGCTTAGCGTAGCAGCTTCTGAATAGAGTGGTTCGCTGCTTCGTACAGGTAGACTGTCGTGCACTACTCGTTGCTTTAAGCAGGCGGATTGATATGCACTAACGAATCTCCTGCTTGTTGATGCTTGTATTCATTGTAATTCTTTGACATTTGTTTATATATGATGTACTATGTGTACAACGAATCTCCCAGAATGACTCGTATGAGCTTGCATTTGTTGTAGTCTTTGGCATTCGGTCCACGATACTTCATGTACACAACCGGTCTCCTACAAAGGCCCGTGGGTACTTGCATCTACTACATGTCTTACATTTTTACTTATAGGAGAATGGTATATTCCCCCTACAATTGACTGCGTGAAGTTGGTATTTACTTCAAATCCTCAAGTACCTCTTCATTGTTAGTTCATTGTATGTTGATACCGGATGGCTACAGTATCCCTACTATACCATCAGGTGTATGAAACACCTATGCACATTTCATCATGTTTTTCTGTGCATCTCTATTTCAACTTTCTTACATATGATTGCAAAGAGTGTCACCGTTAGCATGTAGCTCATGTATTAACTGTACGTCGATTCCTCTTGTTTATAGAAATTCAATGTATTTGTTCTCCGTGACATCTTTGATTATTATGATCATTGATTGAGTCATATTTCTCACCATCCACTTCTTCATTCATGTTGATTATTGTCTTTTATGTGTGGGGAAGTGTATTTTCTTATACTTGAATAATCACAACTTTTGACATCTTCATTTAAATCTTGCATGATGACTTAAAGGTAGGCTATCACATCTCCTCCCACTGTCTTTTGTTGTTTGTGCGCAAATTCTATATGCAAATCCTTTGTCTTCAAATGTAGTTCAAACCTACTTGTAAACTTTTGTCTTCAAAGATAGTTCACAGGATACATGATGAGTTTAATACCAATCCCTTCACTCACATTTATTATGGGTTGAATATGTTTGCCCAAATAAAATTCATGCCAAAGCTTGTAGTGAATTTGTGCACGAATCCTTTGTTTGGATGAGATTTGGATAGGTCTTTCACCTTAATCTTGAGCTTGTTTCTTATAATTCATTCAAGTCAGATTCTTTATGACTCATTGAAGTCCACATTAAGTCTCTTTGGATTCACTTGGATTCAAATTATGACAATCTCCTTTGCATTTTTTTGAATATGAGTCCGAGTAATCCAAGTTCCAATTGTTCAAATCTTGTTCAAATCAAGTCCAGGATTTATCATTAAAATTTGTTCGTGCTCAAGCCCAACATGAGTTCAAGTTCTAGTCCAAGAGGCAGACCTCTGCGTTCATGTATCGATGTCAAAGTGCTTATGTCCCACGTTAAACTCATTTAAATTCAATTTTTTTTATTTGATTAACTTTTATTTGCCCAAAATTCAGATAGGGGTCATATGTTAATGTGTTCAGTTATATTTAAAGCTCCAATTTGTCCAAAAGTGAGTCCCTACAGTTGTCCAAAATTAATGTCCATACAGTTGCCTATGTCTTTTTCCCAGAGATCAGAAATTTCTCTGTCGCGCAGCCTTCCCGCCGTCCATCCTCCCAGATTAAGGGAAAAGCCAAAGGAAGGCCGGATCCTACCCCACCAGTCATAAAAGACGTGCACGGGTTTGTGGTGGTGACGAAACACCGCGGCAGGTTATGTAATTTTTGTTTTCGTCCCACCACCGCACTAAAGGCCCACTTAAAGTGCCTTGTCGAGGTTTTAAAAAAGTATTTTTTTTGCAAACAGAAGTACTAGATTTTTTGTTCTTCCCCGCCCGGGAGGCACTCAATGCACGCTCTGCACAAGAGATACTTATAAGGTGACCCCGCTTCGTACACATCACGTGCTGCGCACCGGAAGAAGGAAGAGAACTAGGTTCCATTCTACCCAGACTTACGAATAAAAGGCGTGCTTCAGGAAGTCAGTTCGTCCAAATGTTGCCAGTACAATATTTGAAAGCAGACGGTTTAGTATTTTTAAGAGAGAGTTACGTTTTTACCTCCTGCCAAAAGGGTAGTAGCGAGTGGTTGACACGTTGCTCAAGAAAAAAATGGCACGAGGGCGCAATATACGAATCCGCCTTGTAGCCGAGTAGGATCCACATTATGCCCTTAAAGTCAGATTGAAATTAACCAGATTTCTTCCTGAAGGTAAGATGGTAAGTGTCAGGTTATATAGATCGGTTAATCTTACTTCCTAAGATGCGCATATCCAGACCATAGTTAATTACACTATCTATTTATACAAACGTAAGAGAGCAACTCTTTACGTCGATTAAGGTATGGAAATAAATTTTTAGTACTCAATAAGCTAGTGGAAATGAGAGGTATGTAACCCGATGCCAAGATTCCCATGGTCCGCGTCTCCCCGGCAATTCTTACCATACGATTTCAGTCGTACCAAACATTCAGCAATCATTGACGCGTAGTGTCCACAAGAGATATTACCTGATTACTGCCAGGGTGGCCTCCTCTCAGGGATCCCGAGTAAGACTGAGAGTGCGTTAGGATGTGGGATTTTAGTTTGATTAATCTTTAGGGTTTGGGGATATGGCGTTCCTTAGAAGTTGGCCCGTTAATTTGATTTAGTTTGGGCCTTAATTTACTGACATCCAATTAGAAGTTAGGTTGGCCCAAAGAATTTATTTTAGTTTGGCTTACGGGCCTCCAGTAGGAGTGCTCATGAGAATTCAGTTTGGAAGGTAGGTCTTATGCGCTTACTTAGATAGTTTGCCTAACGGTGGCGTCTTACGAACCATAGCCCGGTAGTAAGCTAAAGCGGCCCGAGTTGTGGACGGCGTTGCCCTTGACCAACATAGTCCTTCAGGTAGCTAGGATGCCCTAACAATATTTTATAATTTATTATTAGAGCGTGCGAGAGCATAGGACTGTATGGCTATCCCATTAGAAACGTAGCCCTGATCAAAGATACAGGAGCATAGCGTTAACTTAACAACTTAATCCTTATTAGCGAACTATAGATGCTCCGTTACTTTAAAATGTTCTTGTTTGAGGGTTTAGGATCCAAATATGCTATTTATTGTTTATAATTTTAACTAAAATGTGGGCTACAAACTTCAGGTTAGAAGCTTGACCCGTAATAGCAGTTGCTAATGATACACACTAATTCCGTATATTATAGACTAGGAAGTGCCCAGAGATTATATTATTGCATTGTTTAGAAATTTTAAGGTCATTTATAATTTATTTATGATAACTTTTCAAAGTCTAACAACCGTTTTGGGCCTTACGACTCCTTAGAAGTTGCCTAAAAATGGGTCTTACGAAACCTTATATTCCATATAAGAGAATACGAAGGCCCGAGGTATGAATTTGGCAATTGATATCATTTAGGAGTTTGGAATTAGCTCTTTAGTGCTTCTTTAGAAGTGCATTGAATGAGGTCTTACGACTCCGTAACACATAGTTAAGCGGCTCCAAAGTTTAGCGCAGGTAATTTGAATACCAACGTCCTTTAACAATAGGATCGCCAAAGTACGGTTGCGTTATTTAGGAGTCGTGCATGAGTCACGTATATATGTAAACATTTTCAGCGTTTAGGCGAAGTCGGAGCAACGGCTTCTATTAGAAGTGGCTGGGGGTTTTAATATGAGAGGTTTAGGAGTTAGGTCAAATTTAACCTATAAAACTTCCCCCTTTAAGCGTCGGCTTACTGACTTTTCATCACGAAGAGTTGCAGAAAAGCGGTTCTTACAACCAAGTCCTTATACAACAAAGGTCTCGAACCCAAAGGATTTGGAATTAGTTTGCGAATAATGGTCTTATTTATTTTCCCTTTAGGAGATTTGTCTGAAATAGTAGGTCTTATTTACAGCTTAATCTCTTAGACTAGAGTATATCGTCCCGCGCAAATTTTGAATTTTATATATTTTGTGGTGTATTGAGAAATTATGTCAGTGTTTAGGATTTGATACTTGTTAGAGTTTGAAAGATTTGGAGATTGTATACACTTCCGTGAGGCTTTGACACTTGATTAGTTATTATGTTCTTGTTAGTCCTTTTTCGCGACTTACAGTAGATCTTAGTACGCTTCCTGCTATTAAGACACTTCTGCCCTCTTACTTGCGAAGTAGTAGATTTATTATTTTCTCATCTGATTAATATTTTGCAATGCGCTGATTCTTTATTGTTATGTTTGCAGGGGCTCGTACATGAGAACTTCGTAGAGCTCGGAGATTAGTTTGTTCTTTTGGAGAGTTTCGGTTATGGTTATAGGGAGTTTTGTATAGGAATTTATGGAGTTTTGTTTGAGTTGCTATTGAGATTTGAGTCAAGAAGTTTTTTTTTTTTAGTTGAATTATTTTGTTTGAAGATTTATTTATATTGTTGAGTTGTTGTGTATTGATCAGTTTGAACATAAGTTGAATGATGGAAACATTAATTTTCTTGCAACATGCATGCGATACCATAGATTGATTGTACTCCAAGTATAAACACCTTTTTTTTATTGAAATATTGAATTGATTTAATCACCATTGTGTGCACAGGTAAATCAACTCCATGTGCGAGAATTTTTGTGGTGCAAAGAACATGAAGATCATCATTTTTATTTTATTTTATTATTATTTTTTTTTTAGACCTTCAACAAGGTTCTGATCCTTCAGATAAAGCCCACCATTGTGATTGCCAACACCACATAGAATGCATGATTGTATTTGTTTATCACCACAAGATACAAAAGCTTCATTTAATTTAATTAGAATTTTCTTTGCTCTTTTGATCTTTTGAATGGATTTGAATGCCCAAGACTTTGGTACAATATGAGAGATATGTTGAACCACTTCTTATGCACCTTTTGTATTGAACAAAATATAATTGTAATTGATATTTTATTATTATTATTATTATTGCATAAGGATAATAATAATAATAAAAATAAAGTTTTGGAGACTTTTTTTTTTAAATAAGAAGTC
>NW_021319540.1:215299-220949 GCF_001605985.2 Dendrobium catenatum | reverse complement strand
CAGCCGGCCCCTCCTGGGCCGGTTCACGCGTAACACAATACCCGTCAACCTTTGGCGGATTCCGAGGTTCGCGGCTCTTCCTTTTCATTCCCCTACACCCGCCACCTTCCCCTTCCCAAACCGAGCTCTACTTCCCTAGACCTCCCAAACCCACCAGCCCTTGACCTCCCAAACCGCCGACCAGTTCAACCAACAAGCCGCCGGCCACCTCCCCACCCGGTCGGCCTACCGTCCACCATCCTCCATCCGTCCGTCCACCAACCCACCGCCGGCCCAACTTGCCCTCAAATTTGAATTCCCCAAATTCAAATTAATTCAAAACCTTTCCTATTTTAATTCCTAGCCATTTAGGAAAGATCCCAACTTGAATTCAATTAATTAATTGAATTCGAATTCTTTCCTAAAGCCTAAATCCAAGATAGGAAACCTCATATTTAAATCCAATATGAAATTCAATTCATATTTGATTTGAATTAGTTACTTAAACCTTGGGGCCCACATAATTAAAACAAATCCTCTCCCTCCTCTCTCTATATGGCTGGCCCCTTTATTGGGCCTCTCTCTCTCTCCCAATTTAACCCCAAATCCCCACTAAATCAACCCCTAATCTTCTCCTAATTGCCGCCCCTAGCCCTTAATGGATTAATTTGAATTTTCAAATTAATTCCCTCCAAATCCACTTAAATCTGAATTTAATTTCAGATTTCTAATTTTCCCTAATTGCTTCCCCAACCTAGCCGTCCCCGCCCCCCTCTCTTCCTCACGCCGTCCCAACCTCCTCCCCACTACCCAAGTCGCCGGCCTCACTCTCCACCCACCACGTCCTCTTCCTCTTCTCCCCCCACGCATACTATCTCATTTCTCACGGCAAGCATGTATGTCCAATCCAGAAGTTGATCACGGGCTTATTCTCAATTCTCAATGGGGAGATTGACGTCATCCAATCACCATTCTTTGACCCCGAATTTGGATCCAAAAGCACCGTCAAGGAATACGTTGATCGTATCCTCCCCCACTTAGCGGACGTCATCGACGAACAAAGCCCTATTGGAGAGTGGAAGATCATCAGAAGACCACCCGTTCCTCCAACTCTGACTCCTTCCCCGGCGACTAGCACCCTCGGCATCGCATGTCTTCTAGTGGCGACTCTAAGTTTGCTTGTATAACATTCTTCTGCTAAGCCAATCACTTTCAAGAATGAGTGAGGGATCCCAAGGTGAACGATCTAATTACTAAATTGTGGATTTTGTTAACTTGCCATTTGCTTTACTCATTTATTCGTTATTGTTATTTTGCAAGTATCCTAGTAATCTCAATTGTAATCGCTTGTCAGTACTTAGTCTTTTCATGGAATTTTTTAAGATCTAACTTGAAGAAGCATCCGTTAAAGGGCCAAAATCTTTTGAGATTCTGTCTACATCAAAAAATATTCTAGTGCCTATAAGGTATATTCTAGTGGTTATAAGCCAAGTTCTATGAGATCCTATCGTGCTGAGTTGTTGTAGCTTAATGTGATTTTGCTTCTGATTTTTATGATCTGGAAAAGGAAAGGAGCCAATTGATTAGTAGTTCATGATTAATCAGAGTTGATAGGTATTTCTTTTATTGATTTTGTATATCCATAGCTAGTTTATCATACAGTTTTGTAACTTCTACATGTAGCCATGTACTGTAATGTATATACATTTTGATGAAATAAAAGAAATCTAGTGGATGCGTTTATTTTCAATATGTGGATGTTTAGTAACTCTATAGTTTATTTAAAATGACAATTAGACGAGAATCTAAAACATTCCAAAATTAGATCTGGGGTTTGCCTATCATAATTCAACACGATAGGACATGTTCTAATCGTGTTGGGTTATGACACATAAGATGAAAACCCTAAACTAAACTCCCCCTTAAATAGCCCTAACACACAATAAACACAATTATAACTTTCCTAAACAAATCCCCATTGAGACCTCCATCTTGCACAATAAATAATAACTCCCCTGGGCCCAACAAGGGGGGCTGAAATTTTCCCTTCTATTGGCCCTGGTTCCACCTAGCCAAAAGGCTGGTTCGGCTAGGTTTGGGGATGTCGACTAGGCTGGCTTGGTCTGACCCAGCCTGTTGGCCTCCCTTGGCGTATCATTTTTATATTATAGAAAGAACTGTATTGGCCATCCAATCATCTATTTCCATCTCGTTAATTCGATCTCCAGGTTAGGTCATGACATATTTAATCACTAAAAAACATTTATTATAATAATCAATTTAATACATTCTTTTAAGAGCGAGATGTTACAACATGTGTGATAGTAGGTGTAAAGGAGTGGTGTGTGCCAGCTAGTCATGCATTTTGGGTGTGAGAGATGCATGGCTAGTGATTGGGCACGTGCAGAGGTAGTAGGTCATCCATGGTGCATGTCTGCATGCTATGCATGTTAGTCTACTACTAGCATGCAGTTGGAGAACAACAATGGGGTGCGTTATGAGTGATATGCAGATACACGTGCAAAGCACATGCCAAAGTGTGTAGGGTAATTTGTAGAACCATATAACCCTACAAAGACTTAAAATCACCACATAGTTAACAATTAGTTTTCTAACATAAATGTCTACCTTGAAAGGAAAGACATATTATTAGCATTATTCATTGTTTACAATAATAATAATGAATAGAAACATTACCATCAAACTTTCATTTAATATTAAAAAACTTTTGATGCAGTATATCTTTAAAATATAAATGCAATTTTTAACAGCATGTTACCTTTATTGACACTTCGCCCAAGATTATTGCTTGTACGTAAAGGATCAATAACATTGAAATGCTTGGATGCAAATCTTCGACCTTGATTTTCTTGACCACCAAGAGAAACAGCATAAATTGTACTACAAGCCTCAAGAAAGGCTTCATCAAATAACAACTTACCACCATCATTTCGAGGAAGCTCCGCTGCTTATTTTTGAAAAGAAACGAAAATGAGAATATAAGTTGACAAAGAAATCAATTCAAGATAGGAATAGGCTAACCTGTTATATCTGGAATTGAACTGATTGGAACTGGGCCCCAAAGGCTGACACAGAAGTTATTCCAATCAAAATTACTGAAAAATTGCAGGAACCGATACAATACCTAATAATACAGCGCAGTCCAGGTCAATGTGCAATATGTTTCAAGTAACAAAAGATAATATAAAGAAAAAACATTACCTCAAATGGTCCAGCAAAGGTATTATTGAAAATATGAAATATGTAAAGAACAAGGATCTCTAAAGCATATGTCGATATAAGCCCATGAGGAGCACCAAGTATCCGGCTCTCATAGTAACTCCAAGCTTTGATCAATATTATGCTCCTCTTCAAAAGATGGTTCTGGTTTATAAGATGATCAACCTATAATAACAAAGAGTTTATTAGTGCAATGGTAATCAAAGCTTCATAAAAAGAATTTTAAAGCTATATTTTGCTACTTGGTATTTGAGATAAAAATGAAAAAAAAAAAAGTTGAAAATCTCAAAACAATGGCTATAGATAAATAATCACATCCTAAATTCTTAGGATTTTATGCTTTTTTTTTCACTTCAATTTAATCCAAATAATGCCAAAAAGTTAAGGATCAAATCTTTCAAAAAGTTAATGAAAATATTTAAGAAAAACCATTTGACCCACCTCTTCAAGAAAACATAGAGTGCACAACCCACCAACCTGACCGAAAGATATATCTACAATTATATTTTCAACAAGACACTTTATTACTTTTACCTGCAAAAAACAAAACACGATGCCCAAAATCAGTATAATATAATGCACTATCTGCAGCATAAATTCCTTTATATCGTAATGGAACTGTGTAAGTTTTATGATCAAATATCAAAGGAAAGAAAAAGGCCCAATTAATAGCTGCATCATAGATGTGGCACGTTGGATAAAACGGAAGGAATAGATCTAATGGAACTATAACTAAAGAGACTATAAAACTAAAAAGACAAGCTACAAATACAAATCTGGAGACAATGGAAGAAAGAAACAAAAGTAAATACTGCCACCCAACATTCTAAGTTATTAAACCATCATCTAATAGAATAATCAAAAGAAGACATACAGAAAACAAATGATATTTCTATTTAACTATCTGAAATTGCTGCAGTAAAGAAAGATAGAATTCTGTTGTACCATTATCTGGTAAACACAATAGTTAAACATAGTAAATAGCCTTAATATTTCTTGGGTAATATTAGACAATAAGAATTGTATTGCTTCTTGAGGAAACTTCAAATAAGGCCATACGTATCCATGACTTCTCGTTTACTTCAGAAAGCCTCGATCCAAAAAGATAAAAATAAAAGAAAGCGATGAAAGATAATGAATTTCCATATACTTGTCCACATTTTAGGAAGCCAAAGGATGAAAGAAATTACAAATTATTAAGTCAAATTACTCAGAAATAAATTCAGTCGAATTAATCAAGAAATTGCAATTAGCGCAAATGTGAAATAATAATCACTTGTTCAATAAGTTAATTACATGGAAAATATTGTAGTTAATTAACATTTGCATGCTTCTGTATTTGGACCTACATTTTAAGATGCTAAAAAAAATATTATAAATATCAAAGAAACGTTTATCAAATCGAAAAAATTAACCTATATAACAGAATAGATACTGTTTCAGCTTTTGCTAAAACATTCTGGCATGATGGTATCATCAACCAAAAAACTGGGTTAAGATTGTAGAAGTAAGTATTTTCCACAAGACAACAGCATTAGCAACCAGCGATAGCAAAAATTTGAACTTCTAGATCCCAGGAGCAGAAGAAAAATAAATCTTCCACACTAAAAATATACATCACTAACTATGGCTTGGATGAATTTTGACAAGTTTTACAACAACAAAATCAAACCTTTATCCCACTACGTGTGGCCGGCTACAACTTTTACAAGATCTAAAAGCAATTCAAGAGAACTTCAAGTTTTTTGTAAAATGGAAGATGTAAAGAACAATTTTAGATAGAGTTATTCAGGAAATGATGTCCAAGTTCATATCAAAGACATACTTCTGCATGAATGTACTTCACTTCCTTCACACGAAATTCAGCATCCTCAAGCTCTTTTTCATTCTCTAGCACATTGAGAACCGCATTGGCCCAAGTATTTTTCGTGTATTCACTGTTACTAAAAATAGTCAAGTCAATGTCTCCATCCGGTAAGTAGGTCTTGAGGGGTACTGAACCAAACATGAAAACCTGAAAAAAATCATTGCTAGTTGTTAAACCAAACAGGAAAAATAGAAAACATCATGAAAAATGGATGCTAAAGTGTCCTGCCATAAAAGAATGAACTAAATGAAGGATAAAAATATATTTATATTACTATATAGTCGCACATGTCCATATAGGGTATTTATGAATACCTAATATGTTTGAATAGAAGGTCTAAGACCTAATAAGCTCAGGTGACAAGAGTTTGACCGATCATCTCACCCTCTAAAAGTACTCTCCAATCAAGGAATGTGACACACCATACCTGTTAACAGCGAATGGTGCACCATGGCGCAAAGGTCCATTTGGAGCCATGGCGCATAGCGCACGGCGCGACGCGCGCTATTTTGAACATGGCGCAAGTTTGTGGGCTCCGAAAATTCGGCCCCGGCCTCCCCGCCG
>NW_021319540.1:214113-215199 GCF_001605985.2 Dendrobium catenatum | reverse complement strand
CCTCTGGATCAAATCCAAAAGAGCAAAAAGAGAGAAAACCAAAAATCCAATGTACATACCTACTGTAACTGCTGGATCCTCAAAATCTGCCGGAATCGCGCCGATTCGGTGCCGTTTGCGATCAAATCCGGTATATGGTGTGAAACTGCCTGGATCGTGTCCCGGTTTGTGCCTTTAAAATGAAACTGAACCCCTCCTCTTCGGCTGCTCTTCCGATCCCATTGCTCTCCCACGCCTCTTCTCCCGTTCGATCCCACACACGACTCTCTCCCACTGCTGAGCTCCAGTCGCTACTCCTTCCTTCCCGCACTCAAGTCCCGAGCTCCTCCCTCTCCAGATCGCAAACCCGACCAAGCTCCTCCAGATCCCGTCTCCTCCCTTCATCTCTAAGCCGCAGCAGACCCGAACTCCACCTCTGCTCTCGTCGATCTCCATCCCGACCCCATTGCTCCTTGAACCGAGAGAGAGAGAGAGAGAGAGAGAGAGAGAGAGAGAGAGGCAGAGAGGGAGGTAGAGAAGCCGATCCTACCTCTGCCCTAGTCGTTCGACTTCGCTCCATTTCCGACTTCCTCTTCCTGTTTTGATCGGGAGAGATGACGGGAGCTCACTGTGTGAAGGTAATTCTCTCCCTTTCACGTGCCTCTTCGGCCATATCCCGTAAATCAAAAAAAAAAAAGAAAGGAAGGTGTAGGACTTAACTAGCCGAGAGGGATGGAGTTGATCATCTAATCATGTTTGGTGATTTAGCATTAATCATGTGTAAATCCTGCAGCCCGACAAATCTTTGTGTTTGTTTGATGCTTTATGATGTTATTATAACAATTACTAATTATAATTATTAATGATTATAATTATTTGTTAATTATAATTATTGATAATTAGAATTATTAAGGATTATAATATCTGCTAATTATAATTTATAATTATTTTAATTATTCTTAATTATTAATAATTATAATTCTGGATTATAATTATTTATAATTACTAAGGATTATAAATTATAATTATTCCTAAAAAAATACTCTCTTGATCTTGCATTCCCCCACTCTCTTTCCTCGATGTCCGTGTCGGATCGGCAAACCACCG
>NW_021319540.1:197433-210557 GCF_001605985.2 Dendrobium catenatum | reverse complement strand
TTAAACACATGCGCCTCGCCATAAACATGGCGCCGTAAGTGCGCCGCGCCGCGCTGTGCGCCATGGCGCGCGCTATTTTGTGCCATTGACAGCTATATGACACACTGAGGCCAAACAAGTCAAATAGTGGTCCCCTAGTAGGATCCACAAGGAACTCATATAGATCCATTCATACTCTAAAAAACTTCTCTCTTTAACAGATGAAAGCCCCCCGAGGCTACTAGTCCCCTCCCAAATCGACAAGCCACAATCAGTGCTTCAACATAGATATAGGGTAGGAGCATCTTAGGAAGTCAACGTCTGATTCATTGGACTCGATCAACTCTCAACTTGCAGTTATCATAACCCGAAGGAACTTTCCATTTGCATCTAACGACCCAAAAACCACTCCTATGGACTCGTTAACAAGCCCGCAAAACTTGCCTTATCAATTTATAAGCCTGCTCAGGAGACTCGTCTTACTCGCCCTCAAAGATTTTCTCAAAGGACTTGCCCTGAGACTGAGGACAAAGTCAAAGACAAAGAGCCACACAGGACAACGGGCTATAATTAATGATGCATTTGTATCTTTTTGATGTAGCTTTCCTGATGAACCTTAGATCCCTATAAATAAAGGATTTCAAATATTTTGGAGCATTATTGATCTCTTTGAGTATTTATCTAATATTTTCTAGTCTTTTCCTATATTCTTCGAATCTTTTCCTTTCTTTCCACACTCACCCTAAGTTCTCAGGTTCTCGTCTCTTGAGATTGCTTGCCTGTAAGGCCAAGGGTCATCTATAGATATATTTGGATCCAACATCCTAAAAGGTGTATTGAGCATGTTCTATCCAACATCCTAAAAGGTGTGTTGAGTATAGTCTAATGGCAATAACTAGAAGACAAGCACACCTAGAAGAATAGTAAAACCTATAACCATCTGTGAACATGAATGTTCCCAACTACACTATCTGTTGCAATCTCATGGAAATGGAGGAAAGGATCACAAAGATGATAGAGGATTCCTTGGGAGGATTATCGAGGCATACTCAACAAGAGTACACCTGAGAAGTCTTCTATCTTGGCTACTTTCCATAGGAGACCAGAGACCCGAGCCCTCACCTCAACACCCAATGTGGACCCCACTCGTACTAGCACTTGCAATGAATAGTCTAATCACCCTCACCGACAAGTGAGGAGAGTGAAGCTTGAATTGACTAATGTTTTCTTTAGGGAGATAATAGAGGTGAGACCACTTCCAAAGTTCAAAATGCCCAACCTAAGGTCTTACAAGGGAAGGTTATACCTTGCAAATCACATCGCCTACTTCGAATCCATAACTTCAATGATGCTTCGAAATGTCAATTGTCTTCACCAACTTCAAAGAATTAGCACTTCAATGATTCACTCGCCTACCCATGGGAGTTATCAATTCATTTGCAAAGTTTAAAGAATGGTTGTCACTTAATTTGCAAGTGCCTAGAAGCCTCAGAAGAATTCACAAGTGATGACTCTTAATGATTTACTGAAAGTCACCTATGAACTAATTTAAGATTAAAGAATTATGATGGTAAGGTAAACACTGATGACCAATTGGTTACAGTTGAGGCTAAGTTAAAGATTGGGAACAATTATATGTTTATTGTTTATGGTTGATATATTGACTTCAGTTGTAGCTATTGGTTACTTTTTTAGCTATATTTTTATTATGTGATTTTTATATGTTTTCAAGCAAGGATAAGAATTTATAGATTGAGATTGTTCTACATTTCGGGCTGGAGTTTCTTAATGCATCTATTAGTTTTTGTTTTCTTTTGTAGTCATGATATATTTATCATGATAAACTACTTGTACTGGCTGAGCATCATGGCTATTGTAAATATATTATTTTGAGCTTATAACAATATAAATATTTAATGAATAGTAATGCATTTGTACTTTCCCCTCTTTATGCAATTTGTCTAATTTTGGTTGATATTTGAAATATTTAGAATGAAACAATTCTTTCAATATTAGATCCTGGGATATCACAACTCGACTCCCTCCTTGAACTTCAAGTTGATGATCTCATCATACTTATCAAACTTGACGAAGGAGGTGAAACTCTCCCTAGTTGCTTTGACCTCCATCGACAACATGGTGACTTGTTCTTCTACTTGTCCCATGGTATGTTGCGCGGCTTCCTTTAAAGCAACCTTCTTCTCTAATTCTTCCTTGAAGGTCGCCTTCCCTTTAGAGAGTTTCGTTGTTAGTTCCTTGTCTTTGTATCCCATGGAAAGTCAGGCGGCTCCTCCTTATTAAGGCAACTTACCTCCGCTAAGTGAGCCTTCTTCAAAGATCCTACCTTCACCGGTAGCTCATTAATGGTTACGAGCTAAGGAAAAGGTTATTTGCGAGGCATTACCCTAGAGTTCATCATCGTGAACCCTGATTATTCTTCAGGGACCCCCTTGATGATGGCCTCCAATGATCTTAAGATCGCCCACACTTGGTTTTAGCTTCTCCTAGGAGGGTGGATGGAGTTCTCATTGTGTTGGACATCACCGTCACCACCCACTCAACTCGGCAAGAGGCCTTGTTGAGTCAAGGGGAATTGCTTGCACTATAGGGGAAATGGTAGACCCCCTCTCTGTAGGGAGAACCTGTTGCATGGCGCTCTCCATAGCCTTCTTTGACACCAAATCTTCAGAGAGGGTGGATAACTCAACCACCCTCTTTATTTTCTTACACCTCCCTCTTTATTTTCTTAGGAGGCACCTCTTATGCCTCCTTTGGACTCACCGCCGATCCTTCTTCTCCTTCCTCACCTCCCTTTTCCTTAGTTGATGGGTCCTCAACCAAGAACTCTAGAAACTGAAGGGTTCATCCTTGTAGGAGTAGCTTGACACACCCTTTGCACATAGAAGAAAATACACATATAGGGATGCTGAGGAATTAGAAAAAAAAAAAAGGGATGAACATATTGCTTATAATAGAAGGCATCGTGGATATAACTAGCACCTAGGTGATGGCTAATCACAAAAGGCTTTTCGGATAAAAACTTGTATGTTTTCACCTCCTCCTCATTCTGCTTCAGCGCCACTATCTTATCATTTGTGAAGGGGATTGAAGCAATTGGCACTGCCCATCTAATTGTAGAGTAAACAAACAAGAACTTTGCCTTCCAATCTCTGACCTTGTTTGCCAGTCCACTTGTTTACATCATTACCAATGAGAATTGAATGCACCCATTCTTGAACACCTTAAGGATAAAACATGGAAATATAGGGCAATCATCCATAGGAGCTAGTGGAGTCGTAGATAGGAGATAAAAGTTATGGCACTCACCATTGAGCTGGGAAGAATCTAAGCAAGGACGAGGCCATAAAAGTTCAAAATGTTTGCAAACTCCCTACATAAGGGGAGTTGCAACCCTAGCTTGAAGTGGTCACAAGATATGTACAATTCATCGAAGTATAAAGTATTCAAGTGCTCGTTCTCATTACGAACATGAACTCCCAAGTTTGTGTTTGTGTAAAAATACCTCAAATACACCATGTTTACATAACCGGGGGTTCACTCGTCAGGACTACAAGCAATTCGTGTTCGAGCAGGCTGAAGCGCTCTTGGAAAGAGGAGCCAGGAATACTACTCACATTCTCTTGAAAAGTAAGAATTAAGAGAATTTTACAAGTATAAAAATTGCACCCCAAAAGAGGAGACGGGCATATTTATAGTAAAGAGTCATGACACAAATTTCAAAGTGCTAGTCTCATCTGCAATCAATGCTTAGATTTCACCCATATTTTTATCATTATGTTTAAATTTAGTTTATCTTTTCTCATGTACTCAAGAAAAATGACAGCCCAAAGCACAATTTGGTGTCACCCTAACCCAAAATACAAAGTAGTCATCTCAAAATCTTGTTGCAAGAAACCTACTCGTCCCCACCAAAAATCTTGCATACAAGGTCTAGCATCGCCTTATAAGGTGACATTTCTGCTTTTATTAGGTAATGCAAGAGAAAGCATCCACCTGCAACAAGAGAACTTGATAAGGTGGTGAGTTGCCTCCATCTCAGCCTGAAGGAATGCCATCTCCTTTCACAGTTAGGAATCAAACTTGCCTCTAACGGTCCTCTGAGTCGCCAGCCCAGTCGCCATGAATGTGTAAGACATTTAACACTTTCTCCATCAGGTTGACACACTCAGCCAATGCCTCAAAAGTCTACAGAGCTTGCAATGGGATCTCATTGCCTACAGCCCTAGGATGAGTAGCTAGAACATCTTGAATTGCAAGCGACTGCATCGCATTTTCCAAAACCTCCACCATTAGCTCATATTGCTTTGTTGGTGGTGCCACAGAGATACTTGACACCAAGGGAGATGCTTCTGTGGTCAACAATGAAGGATCATCAACAAAAATGTTTGTATTAAAAACTCATGGGAATGGTTAAAAGTCTTTAATGGAGGGTTGTCGTCT
Organism: Dendrobium catenatum; assembly: GCF_001605985.2. NCBI lineage: Eukaryota > Viridiplantae > Streptophyta > Magnoliopsida > Asparagales > Orchidaceae > Dendrobium > Dendrobium catenatum. The sequence goes on along the minus strand of NW_021319540.1, from coordinate 206,117 downwards.
TCATGTATAAGTTAGGCACCCACTACGCCAATGTCAATGTAATAGCCCGTATTTTGACTTTGCTAATTTTTTTGGAGTCATTATAACTTCAAATCGCAATTCGTTTTCGCCATAGTATTTTGATTATAATATTTTATTCACACAAATTTTTTCATAATTTTTGGACACCGATGAAAATCCTTAAGGAATTTGTACATGTTGTTGGTACAAGTGAAAATTTCAGAACTGTAAGGTGTCTGATTTGCAAAACAATTTCATTGATATTTTTTTAAATATTATGATTTATTTTATAGATATTTTCTATAATTTTTTGAGCCCAAAAATGATTTAATTAAATTTTATACTAAAGAAATTAATTAAATAAATATATAATATTAAATTATTATTTTATTAAAAAATATTGAAGGCATTAAAAAAGTTTGTAAAAGCCTTCTTCCTTAAGATTTCGACTAACAGAGATCAGTTTATGCAAAATAAGAGAGAATGAGAGGAGAGAGAATTTAGAGACCTAAATTTGGAGGTCGCGGTGTGATTTTCTCCGTCGTGCCAGTTGAAAGATTTGCTTGTCTCGCTGTAAGGAATCTATATCCTATTTTTTATTTCAAAATTTTTGTGTTTTGGGTATTTTTTTGCTCAAATATGTTTTAATTATCAAAAAGTGTGTATATCTTTGTATTGGCAAAATTTTCACCGAATAACTTTTTGTATGTTATAGATATTGTGATTATGAGCATTTTTAGTATTTATTTGAGATATTTCATCAGGTGATTTTGAATATACAACAATTTTTGTCTACTCCGAAATTTATTTTGACCTTTAAAAATAGTAGTGTAGTATAATAAAAGTCTTAAAACATCGTTTTACATAATCGATGATAATTTTCTAAAAATGTGTTTTTTTGCCTAATAGGATTCTTTGTTATATATCGTTATGATATTTTGGCATCTTTTTAATTAAGCTCATTATGCATTATTTAATACAATGCATTGAAAATGGATGTAGATATATGCATGAGTAATAGCTAGTCGTTATTATTATTACAGTAGTATGATAATAATTTATGTGTGTGAAACAAACAAGTAAAGACTGGTTGACCCATTAGTTGGAGACTGATTGACCTGTACAGGATGGTGAGCCGGCGGACTTTCCTTTAAATATTGTGGTTTGGTATTATCCTCTACTAATTCACGTGATACACTAATTGGGAGTTATAAAGAGATTATTACTGTGCTGACGAGCAAAGGTGACGACTCTATTTACTAAGTTAACGGTTTACTAACACTAAAAAATACCGTGATAGCCACGACTTATACTTGTTTAGTATGACTACTGATATGCATGTTCTTGAACTATTATTCTTATTATTGTACGGATTTATTATTACTGCATGAATTTATTGTTATTGCATTACTCTACTGCTCCTTCCATTGGATTGTTACTGTTAGTAATATAGATATTGATACTATTTCATACCACTGATTCACTGCACTGATATTAAGCATGTAATACACTGAGCATGTGATATAGAATGCCTAGATAACATGTGTACATTCCTATATGATTTTACTACATAGATTTGATTTTGGCACTCTTTATTATGATTTGATATTTTATTCGATTATGGAAATATGATTGATTTATGGATTTGACACTCATATTGGTTTACTGGCTTTTATTGTTTACAAATTTTATTACTACTGTATATGAATTTTATTATTTCTGTACTGATTCAATGATCATATGAATGCAGCTGCTATGATTTAACTGTTAACAAGCATATTGCTCCTTTATCATTCTTTGAATTCAGTTATAGGTTTTGGTGACCTACTAGGCTTTTCAAGCTCATTATATATGATTAAATGATTTCAGGTAATGGCAGAGGAGCAGGAGTGTGAGGCTGGTCAGGATTCTTCAGGTTCTTTTCTTTTTGTTATAATCATAAGTAGTGTATATAATTTTTAGGAATGAATACATATGTGTAAATTAATGTTTTAAATTATAGAATTTATTTTGTTGTTTATTACTGTTATATGATATTAGATAGTTCTGATTGTTTATTAAAAGAATAATTCATCCAATTTAAATTCTGGGGCATCACAGTCAATACCTCAGACTCACTCGATGGGTGTTCTAGCAACTTGCTTGAGTAGAGACATACTCTGGGTTTGGTGGCAGATAGAGATGATAAACCACTAGATAAATTTCTCTTTAAGGTTTCCAAGTAGTTCCTCTCCTTTCCTTCCCATGTAGAGATGGTAGGCTTGACCATTGTTGGAGTAACAATAACATCAGTGAAGGTCACCTCCTCGACAACAAACGACTCTGTTGGGCACCCAACCGAAGGTGGCCTGGCAAACCTGTGATCAATTGGACATATCAGAACTTCAGAAGAGCACCGCTCTCCCAAACTCCTAAGAGCTAGCCCTTCAATGGTCAATACCCTAATTTCCAGCATAGTAGTCGGCGGAGCTACACCAGGCTCCTCTTTCACCACCTTCAAAGGAACGAGGGTGCAACCAAATGTCTCTACCCTAGAGCCATAGGAGGACTCACTTCAACAACCCTCACCTTACTTGGCAAGGATTCAAAGCGATGTTTGCTTATTCATCCTCCTTGAACTTGCAAATATAAGCCCTCGATTATTTAAAATAGGATATCGCTAACTAGTAAGTGTCCATCTCCACATTTCAAACAAGTCCAAAGTTCACACTATGTTTAAGGGTAGAGAACTCTCACCTCTCAAGCCAGTAATTAACAATAGGCACTAAATGGACCAAGACACATGTCATGTATGATTCAAGATGAGCCATAATTAACAATATACTTTTAAACTTTTTTATGTAGCTTTTCCTGTGGCCCTTGGCTCATTATAAATAAAGGGTGTTGCAGTCCATGACCCCTAGTCTGAGATTTTGATGATGACAAATAATGTTGATTGAATTACTATTCCTTGTATACTTTTGATTTCCGTTCTTGTCTATGAGTACTAACATTTTAGGAAGATCATAAGTTATTCAGGACAACAAGAAGACTCAAAACTGGGTAGAGTAGGAGTTGGAGATCATAACATTATAATTTTTCATTTATTATTATTTTTCTTTTTTGAGTCTTGCCACAAATTGTAAGCAAAACTGAGCAACCATGCACACACACAAAGGGAGAGGGTTTTAAAAATGAAGAAAAAATTTTCTGTCTATCGTACTGTACGAGTTTCAATCATACTGTACAATCTGATCTGGCTTAAACGGCTGTCTGTAAACAAGTCGTACTGTACGATGGATATCATACTGTACAATGGATATCGTAATGTACGATGTGTTTCTAATTAAAAATCCTAGTCGCCAGATTAATTTAAGTTTTTAATACAAAATTTTGAACTGATCGTACTGTACGATCCTATCGTACGGTACGATATTTTTGAATACTTACTTAAATGAACCACGTTATTAATGCGTAAATTAAGGATTATTTTCTGATTAGTTATCATATTGTACAACACCGTTCATACTGTACGATCAATCGAGACTGTTTTCGGTCGTCCCGAACATCGTACCGGACGATCCCTTGATTTTGAACTAATTGTACTGTATGAAGTGGTTCGAACCATACGACGTACAGAGATGAGTTTTCGTCGTCCCAGCAATCTTCCTGTACGAACAGAAGGATTTATATATTGTACCGTGTGGGTTTATATCATATTGTACGATAGTATTCAGAAATTTTGTCTGTTCGTAAACCTTCGTACCAGGACGAATGTTGTTTTGTATTGATCGTACTGTATGATATATGAACATATTGTATGATCATAACAGCTAAATTGAAATTTTTAGGGTTTCTTGGAGCCTATTTTAAGTATCAAAACTTCTGTTTTTTGGAATAGGTGTGTGAGAGAGGAATGTGATTAGAGGGGGATTCATTGAGAGAGAGCTCTTGAAAAGATTTTGGGGTTTGTGAGAGGAAGGAGAAGGTGAGCTTTGTGAGGGAGAAGGAGTGTGAGGGAGATCACATGATTGCTCCTAGCTTGCTGCACGTTGCTCCTCCTGTGGCCCGATAAGATCTTATGGGAGGCTCTCTAAGGGGAAGATTCTTCTACATTTGTGTCTTCTAAGCTGGTACTCTGCCTTTTTCAGGAGGGAGAAAAATGAGAAGGTACTCTACCGTCATCAGGAGGGTGACAAAGCCACGCCGGCTTCTCCGCCTTGCTGTGGGGGCAAAAGGAGAATTATTGTTTAGTAGTGAAATTTCAGGAGTGAGAGGACTCCGGGGAGTGGACGTAAGCCAAGTGACCGAACCACTATAAATTCTCTGGTGTGATTTTACCCTTACTGCACTTTATTTACGTTTTGCATTTTATGTTTGTTAAAATTGTTTGGTTAAAATCGTTGTGAAAATCGTTATTGAGCAAGTTAATTTTTCACTACCTATTCTTGCTAATTGTGTTTTAAGCATTCGCTTTCGTCTCAATTAAGTTTTTTTTTTTATTTAAAAACAAAAAAAATTAGAACTCCTGTTTAGGATTGTCTTTTTATTGCAACAATTTTTCAATTCACCCCCCTCTTGGCGCATCTCGTAATTTCAGGGTGAAGAGACGCATTTCAGATCTTTTGAAACATTATTGATCATTTGAGCATTTTTTCTGAAACTTCCCAAGTCTTTTCCTAGATTCTCCAAATCTTTTTACTTTCTTTCCCAATTCACCCTAAGTTCTTAAATTCACGTCTCTTGAGATTGCTTACTATTAAGATCATGTGTCAACTATGAATACATTTGGATCCAACAATTACTATTACAAAATTGTTAGAATTTCACCAATATCATATCTCTGTCATTCATTTTTTCTTTCTCATATACAATCCTTCATAATTATCCCTCTCTCAAAATATCATCCGTATCTACTCCAAATTTGAGAGGTCCTTTATAATAATAATAAGAAAATACTCGAATTCTCATGTCAGGTTTTTGATCATCATACATTACAGTATTTCTTTTTGTCATTGGTGTTTCTACAGCATTGTTGCCAAAATTTTTTTATAAAAACTAATTGATCTATTATCATAGTTTTTCTCACCAACTAATTGTGTTGTATATTTGGATATTAGAAATATATATAGCAACAAGAACAATCCTTTATCACACTACATGGGGTCAGCTACATGAATTATTTTTCTCCATAGTGTCCTATTAAGAGTCAAATTCTCATTTAAATTTAATAAAAATATTATTTTTAATACTTTCTAACCAAGTCTTTTTAGATATATCTTTACCTTTCTTAATATAGGTTGGATCTAATACATCTACTCTCTTAATATGGTCATGAGAAGGCCAATGTTTTATGTTACCAAACCATCTACGACCAGCGGTGGAACCAGAAAAAATTTTCAACGGGGACGTAAATTTATTTTGATAAAATTTTCCTCAATTTTTTTCATCCAAGCTTGGACCAACAAAGGCAATTTTAAAGAAAAAAAGAAAAGAACAAATACTAGGCATAATTAATTTTTCCAAATTTGTAAATCAAATAAATACCGATTATGGTATATTAAAATTAAAAAACAAAGTTATTATTCAAGCTTTTCTTAATTTAATGTTAACTTCTATAATATTTATTTGTTTATAAAATATATGATACTAATAACTTGACTGATTTAATTTTGAAATTAAGATAGATAAAGTGAAATAAGCTCACAATTACCATCTACTAAGATTACCTACACTTTTTTATATTTTTTTACAAATTGGTATGAGATGTCGGGGATATTCTTAGTTCACCGTCATGCTGTTGGTTGGACAATTGGATCTATAGGTAGACTTCAAAATAGCCTGCTTTATTAACCAGTGTCATAATGGTACAGTAGTTTTAATGCAAGGCATAAAGTCCTTACGATCGCCTACCCCATATGTCCAGACTATTTTTTTCTTTTTATTTTAAATCCTCAATTACACAGTATTTTTATGAGGGGGGCACGTGCCCCCCGTTGGCCCCACCTTGAATCTGCCCATGCCTACAACGGCTCTCTATAATCTTATTTGTCACTGGAGCTACTCTAAACTTAGATGATGTTTAAAAATGCATTGAAATACAGTGGGTGCCAGTGGATGGCAAGCTATGGTGAGATGCGGTGGGCAGTGGGTGGGGTAGCAAATCAAACACATGAATTTCACAATATACTTCTAATACGTCTGACTAAACAGCTCCTAAATGGGCTGAAAGTATGCATCTACTTGAATATAAATATTTCAATAATAAATGTTAATCAACATTCCAATATACTGAAAAGATGCATGTGTGCCATCTTTACTCTGGTCTTGTTTGGTGGAAAATTAAAATTTGGTAAACTGTGGGGATAAAACGATATTATTGCCTAATTCTTAAATCAATTGATGCAAATTGAAAAGATTTCGCTTTCCTTTCTACGGCCTTGGGTTTCCCCGGGAATCGTTAACTGCTACAGTAACATTGGCCTTATTATTGTCGATTTGCAAACGTCCTGGAGCCCTCATTACTGTTGATTGCTGCAGTCCAATATTCGTAAGGAAAATCTCTTTTTGGCAATAGTCAAAGATCACTATTCAGCCGTTGAGTTGATTAAGAATCTCGATTGGTTTAACTCTATTCGTCTCTGCTTTGGCAAAAGAAATGGTATGTTGTTCGGGTTCAAAAAGAAATCTTGATCCAATATCATAAAATTTATCTGACTTAGATATTGAATTAAGTAAAACAATGAGGCATCAAATATGGCAGCCCTAATCATATGAAGAGACTGTCTATTTATGTTAATTATCAGGTGGAGAAAATGCAGACCTACCTCACAAGAGAAGCACTTCTTGATAAGCGTCCGGACATAGTTGGCCACGGCATTCCGGAGCTCCTCAGATGGCCGGTTGGGCTGAATACAATCTATTAGTTCAGCAGTTCTCTCCTCAACCTTGGACCATCTCTCTGCATCAAGCAGCCTAATCACATTGTCCGTTTCATTGGGCAGAAGGCCATTTAGCAGCAGCTCACCTGGATGTGACAAGGCTCCAAGGTCGCCCATATAAGGCCACTAAAGATTACTAAAAGCAGTGGCTTTAATGGCGATACTGTTGCCGTTTTAATGACGAAGAAGTAGAAGAGGATAAAAGGACCACGAGCACTAGCCAAAGCTGCAATGGCGATACTGCAGATGGACGAGCAACCAAAGGAAGTCGTGGTGTATGCCAAATTCTAACAGCTTGCCCCAAAGCGAAACAGAGGAGGAAGATACCAAAAGCAAACCCACACAATCAGAACCAAATTCCAAACACACCGAGGCGATCAAAAGTCCCCGTCTTCCCACCGCGCATACTATACGCCCGGAACCAATCCTCCCAATGGCGGAATTCCTCCCATAAACTCACACACAGGCAAGCAGAGTCCCTCGAACAACTAGTTACAACGAACAAAACCCTACATAAAAGAAGAACCGCGCCTTTTCAATGGGGCTGCGAATTTGCCGGCAAATTGAAACTTTCTGTTCACCACTGATCGCCGAGCGAGTTCGTTCTCATTTATAGTCGATCAATGCAGAATAAGCGCTCACAAAATGACGAAAACAATAGGAATTACAAAACGGAGAAAACGAGGAGAGAGAGAGAGAGAGAGAGAAGGCGAAAAAAGGTGCAAGGTTTTGTAACGTTCAGAGCGTGATCAGAGGGCGCGAATGCGACCATCACATTTGTACAAATCTTGATGTTAAAATAAATGAATATGATTTTAATAATTTAATAAATATTATCAATTTATTATTTTAATTCAATACTTTATGCAATCTAAAATTATAAGTATATAAGGGACTGATTAGGTAAACGTCAGCTTTTTTTTTTTTAATGAAAATTAGGGCCATAACGCAATTTCATTAGATAAATAATATAATTACAATAAATTTCATATTACAATTATAGAAGAAAAAAAAGTATAAAAGAACTGTGATCAGTAGCAACAAAGAGCAAAGCTAACAGACAAAGTTATAATGAGAAATAAAAAAATTCTAATAAAAATAAATTGAAAATTGGACTCAAATTGAGCATAAATTACACCCAATAACCATATCGACAGATGTTTGAATTTGTATAAAGACAAATACTAATTACATTCAACATTGCTTGAACAGCTAACTAACACCATCGTCATCATCCTATAAATTTAATTATCAAAATATTTAATTAAAAAATGCACTCTTAAAATACAAGATCTATTTTATTTCAGGTCATTAAAAAAATTGAAAATTAATAAAAATGATAAACAGATTAATCATTATCCGATTTCTAATTTTACCAAAAACTTGATTTTATTTCTCCGATTTCAATAAGAATTTATTAAGTAACTAAAACTTATTTTTCGGTTTCTATATATACTTAAAAGCTAAAACAAATAATTTATTAAGTAATTAAATGGTATAGAAACCGAAAAATGTTTTCCGGTTTCAGTGGAAATCTCCGTTTTACCCTTTTATATATGTTATTATATTTATTTTAGTAGGTTATCGATCAATTTATCTATTCTGGTAACAGTAAATATCTTTTTTATTTTAATAATTTATATAAAAGAAATTCCTAAGGTCGTTTTTTTATTGTAAATAACCTCTATGAATAATTATATTTTTTAGGTTAATTTAAACATAATTTAATATAATTTAAATTATGTTTATAAAAAATAATAGAAT
>NW_021319540.1:150598-195615 GCF_001605985.2 Dendrobium catenatum | reverse complement strand
TAACAAAAATAAAATAATAACAATGATACTAATAATAAAATAATGACATCAAATAGTAATAATAATAAAATAAATTTTTAAAAAAATTTAACTAATATAATGCTATGAAATTTATAGGAGGAAATTTTATCATTTATCTTCCAATTTAATATTAATTTTAGTAATAATATAAATTGGAATATATTCACATATCTTATGTTGATGCTAAACCCTAGCTTAGAGAAAAAGAATAATAAATAAGTTTAATATTTTCTAACTTAAGAAAAAAAAGGGATAATTATACCATAAAGTATGCATAATATTTAATGGATTTAAGAATATCTCATGCACAAATCATAAATTAATAAAAAAATAATTGGATTTCATTGCAATGCAATAAAAAATAATTAAAAATAGACAACAACAAAATAAATCCAAAAAAAAAGATTTATTTGTATACAAATTATAATTTTTTTCTTTTATTTCTTAGAATTCCTTTTAAACTCAACTCATAAATCATAGGACACTTCTTTTTTCATTTGATAAAGTTTCACTTATACTTTATACAAATTAGAAAATAAGTACATTGCCTTTTTTTCCCAAAAAAAAAGTACATTACCTTTTTGTGGTGTGTTCAACCAATGCTTCTTCCTCTACCTAAATGATGAAAAATTATTATGTGCGGAGTGCACACTGTCCGCACAAGCACTAGGTACCTAGCAGTACCCAGCGGTACTGATTGCGAGTACCTCTAGGTACCCAATGCATGCTTGTGCGGACATTTCTCCCCATTCGCACTCCGCACCTAATAATCTCTCCTAAATGATGGACAAAATAATTTTTTTAAGGGGGGTCAAAATTCTAAATTAATCTCTATAAAGGTTTTTTTTTTTTTTAATGCCCACCCGGCCCTAAGCTATATGGGGATCCGCCCTTGACCTAAAACATATTATATGACTACCACTCATAGAATAAATATGAGTGTATATAATGAAATATTAAAATTTATAGGGTGGTATGAGTGGTAAGAATGAAATATATTAGTGATATATTTGATATTAAAATTTTATATGAATTGTAAGGATGTAATATTAAAGTTTCAAGTGTTAGATATGTAAATAGCATGAAATAAAGTAGTATGTACACAAATCCTCCTTAATATAATTGATTCTTTTCAGGCTTGATGGAAATGCTAGAGTTAACATTTCTCAGCAAAGTATTAGCATCCTTGAGCTAACATGAATGGCATTGGCTTAATTTCTTGCAGTTAATATTAGAGATAATTAGTGCGTTGGATCAATTGCCACTTCGATGCCTTTCTCAGGTGTTCAGGAAAAATCGATCAACTTCATCAGTCAGATTCTCCTTTGGACAATCAAGCAAATAGGCCAGCTTCTTTGCTTCAAATGCAAATGCACTGCATATCCTGTAGAAGTTTGCTGCAAATTCAAAGACAAAAATAGAATTTTAGTAAATATGTAAGCCACAATATTGTATTATTTTGTCTCATAGAACTAATGATAATAATTAAGCTAATATTCTATAGCAAAGTAACGAGCTAGCTTGATCATCACTGTTATAAGAGAAATCTAAATGTTTATTGACTAAAAAACATCATCTTGAACATTTAATGAAGTAGGAAGCTCAGTCTGAATATTTTTAAGTAATGATATTTTGGAAATTAAGAGGAGCCAATATGAGGCGAAATATCAAAAGATAAACATGATGAAGCAACTCAAGATAGGTAGAGATGAAAATAGATGAGAGGAGGACTTAGGCTCAAAACATCATCATTATTATCATCATTATGTTTACTTAGAGCTGATATAATATGGCTTCTTTTCCATGTTGTCAATTTCTAATAGAAGGCAAAAATTTCTTCACATGAATTGATAGTTAACAATTTCCATTTTCATGAAAAGCTTAGAATAATTATTTTAAGATTAATTGATTCTTAACTAGTGGAAATTACATGTTTGTTGTATTGATTGATCGCATCTAAATTTGCATCACCAAGATGTGCATCAAAACCATATAACCTAAGAATGTCTTAGTAACATCAAGTTTTTAAATATTGGTTTTTTTTAAAGTAAGTGTCTAGGAAAGATACATTATTAGCATTTTTTTTTAATTAAAATTTTTATTCCAAACAAAAAACAGTACAGGATACATCATTCAAAGAAACAACACGACAAGAGAGCGAGTAAAAATACAAGGTAAGAGGGCTCAGTTAAAGGCCGAGACTTCCAGCTTCCCTTAAGCCAAGCTCTGACCATCCAATTTAATGAAGAAACGCACCAGCCAACCCAAGCCATCATCAAAGGTTGCCTTGAACCAACCGAAGGACAAGTGAGTCCCAGTCACATCATTGCCCTGCCAAACGAAAAACAATCGGAGAGCTCCAACATATGCAATGGCATCAAGCAACAACAAATAAAGGCAACCACCCTCACCAAAGAACCAACCAGACCAGCCAAAACACAAACCCAGAAAAATGCAACCCAGAGAATAGCAACCAAAAGGCAACCACCACAAAAGCCACGGCCATTACCGACCATGTCTGCTCCTACCCCGTGCCTTACCACGAGAAGCAATAGAAACAACTGGTGTATCACGCAACAAAGCAAAAGGATTACCGGGATCGTCAACTCGGAATCAGACGAATCATGAAGTCAATCAATATGCTTTCTCACATCCATACCGAAATTGTTCCCCATATGAGAAACCAAGGCTTGAGGTTCAATAAAGTTAACCGGCACATCAACACAAGCATTTTGAACAACAGCAAGATTAATTGAAATGTTCACTTCCAAATTAATCGAACAGCAACGAACCTGATAACCAGGAGACAATTCAGAGGAATTGGATCGCTCAACAGCCATTAAAGGATCAACATTTTTAGTCAAAACGTATGGGTCACTTAAAACCGGTAAAGAATTAACTTCACAACCCAGCAAACTGCCATCACTAGAACATCCCCGAATGCCCTGGTCAGCAACAGCCAGGGCACCCACAGACACCTTACTCGTAAGGTTAACAACAGGTTCACCATCCACATTAGGAGCAACACCATGATTTACAACAGCATTATCAAGGGGAATCCCAACCTTAGCCACAACCGGACCCAAAGGCTCACCAACAAAAGCATCAGCAGGCCCAACTTTAGCCAAATCCGGGACCGAGAGAGAGTTAGGAGAGACTCTACTGGTGACAACAGAGTCAACACCTAAAACCCCCTTCTTAGCAAAAGAGACAATAACTAGGTCAGAAGAAGGTTCAGCATAGCCATTCACAACCAAATCCTTACCAACCCGGCAAACAACCCCCAACGATTGAGAAGGGGGAGGCAAAAAGATACATTATTAGCATAATGCATTGCTTACAGTAACAATAAAAAAGTATTAAAAAAATTTATATGCAATAAATTTTCAAAATATAAATGCAATTGATAAGAGTATGTTAACTTTACTGACACTTCGCCCAAGATTATTGTTTGTGCGTAAATGATCAATAAAATTCAAATGCTTGGGTATAAATTGATGGCCTTTTGATTTTTTTGACCGCTTAGGGAAACAACATTAGATGTTCTAAAAGTCTCAAGAAAGGTTTTATCAAATAGCAATTTGCCGCCATTCTTTTGAGGAAGCTTCGCTGCTTAAATTTGAAAGAGAACGAAAATGAGAATGTATGAAAAGGAGATTAAGTGGAGATAGAATAGCCTTACCTGTTGTATCTGAAAACTTCCAGGAATACCCACCGCTGTTTATCCGAATGGTGAAGAGCCGGCTGGGCAAGGCCCAGATCCTCAGTTCGAATCCTCCATTGGCAAACAGTGAAAACCTTAAGTGTTAGCCCGTGTAAATTGGTGTGGGTTGCATGCTAGGTCGACCGGAATTTTCACTGGCCTAAAGACAATGCTTCCTCGTCACAAAAAAAAAAAAATTCCAGGAATCGATACAAGATCTAAAAATATAGCACAATCCATATCAGTGTAAGATTATGTTCAAAATACAATAAGATAATTTAATGAACCAATATTACCTCAAATGGTCCTGCAAAAGAAGTATTGAAAACATGAAATATGTAAAGATCGCGCGTGACCGCTGCCTGCTGCCCACTATCGCTTTGCGTCATTTCTGCTGCCCACTGTCGCTGCGTTAATCGTGATCAAGTCGCATCCCACGTCCCGCTGCCGCTGGACACCGGACGTCGCTGCCGCCGGACGCTACTGCCGTGCTAAAGGCTCGCCGATGCCGTGAAGCTACTCCTGGCCTTGCCGTGACCTCGGGTCGGGTTGACCTGAATCCTAAGCGGGTCGGGTTCGGGTCCGATAAATCGACCCGTTTATAAAAAAGCTAGTTGGGTTCAGGTTGACCCGAATAGTGCCGGGTCATTTTCGGGTTCGACCCGAACCCGACCCGTGACCCGAAATTGACTCCCCTAGTTCCGGCTTATGAGATGTCCAACCTATAAAAAACAAAGACTTTGTAAGTATAATGGTTAAGAAAGCTTGATTAAAATAATTATTCAGTCAACATTTGGATTCTTGATATTTGAGAAGAAAATGAAAAAGAAATCAAAATGTTCAAAATGATGGCTACTTATAAATAATCAACTCTTGAAATCTTGTATTTCATGTTATTTTCTTCACTTGGATAGTTATTATCTTATATAACTTCTTTTTTTTGTTTAAATTTAAAATAATTAAATTTTAATAAAAATAGAAAACCACTTATTTACAAAACTTAATTTCATTGAATGACTAAGTCCTAGCAAACAATAATGGATTAACGGTTTTATTGGTTTGTTAAATTCCTTATTTAATTGGATGTAGTTATAGAATAACATTGATTTCAAACTCAAATCCCCATAAAATACTCTCCAATTGAGGGTTTCAATTTCTCACTCAAAATGAATGAAAAAAACAATCTTTTTTATTTATATTTATTTTTCGAATGCAATCGAACAAATGACGCACAAATTAAAAAAAAAAAATCATAATTTTAGAAAGTTTTTTTTGTCTTATACAAATAAGTCCTAAATCAAAAGTATATTATTCACTTATTGAGCTTGAGAATAAAAATATAACATTCTAGAGTTATAAAGGTTTTTTGTATATTTTAAATATAATATTAAGTTTTTAATGCACTTAATAAATTATAAAATATAATGAAAATTAACGCAAATCTAAAAAAATTCACAATGTCTACATGAATCTCGAATAATTATTTGAATAAAAAATGTCTGAAATTAAATTTAGGATCATCGGAGCTCCGATTTTAATTTTCAACAAACTTATAGTCGAACTTAATGTCCGAACAAGAAGAATCTATTGAAGCTATAAATGATCTGATCCAACTCCAAATGAGCTAAAATCAAGAACTTGAATTATGTTTAAAATCTTTTGAACGTAAATTGATAGACTAAATGATATCTAATTATGGAATGCTTATAGTCAAATATAATGAGCTCAAGATCACTAGATTCTCACATCATTAAGACATTCAAATGTTTGATAAATAAAAATATGAAAGTTTAAAAATAAGATATTCTTTCCTAAGAAATAAGGAACCAGAAGGAAAGAACCTCCTTCACCATATGATTCTTTTCATTTGGAAGCCTTATGAAGAAACAAATTAAGCCTGAAGAGAATAATTAAAAACCAAAGAGAATATCACATTTATTTAAAATACTTGCATCATTCATAGAAATAGAATCCGAGTTTAAATGTTTAATATAAAGACTTTACCCCAACCTCTTTTTATAAAGGTTGTAACTAAGACTTCGTTTGGGATGACTTTCTTACTACTTCTTAAAACGATTTTTTAGTTCAAAAATTAAAATTTTAATACTAAAAATCTGATTTAAAAAGCAGTAATAAAGCCGTCCCAAACAAAGGTTAAGTGGTGCTTTCATACTGACTTTGAACACTTAACTTTGTTTTGTTGTTGTTTTATATTGGTCGTTGGGTGAATGATTGTTTATTTTGATTGTTCATTAAAAGCTCATATTTCTCTATATTTGTTTCTTGCATTTGTATTTGCCTGAATTTTTTACTAGGCTCTTATGAAATACTTTTTTTTTATAATTATAACTAATAAACAATTTAAGATTAAAAAACATTAATATAAGATAATCGATTTAAAATGTAAGCCGGAATTCACCTGGGGTCTTATAAAATATATTGATCTTTTCTTCTTCTTCTTTAGGGCATCTCCAACCGAACTGCAACCGCTTGAATGGCGTCCCTGGCCAGCTCCAACCGAACCGCAAATTTCCAGCTATTTGGCTGCGGGTGATTAGTGGGACGTCACGTTGCATTGTTCATCTATTTTTACCTCTCTACCAAACTTGGCGCGGGAAAGAAGAGAGGATCATTACTTGCAAAAGTATGAAAAGTGGAGTTCGATTGGAGATTAATCCCGGCATTTTGTAATTTCACGACATTTTAGAGTGAAAAATGAGATTTTCGGTTGGAGATGCTCTTAGGCACCTCCTTGCCTACATGTAGAAGTAGATTACTTAACTTACAATTATGTCTTGGGAGAGCTTTGTTCTTTTAGAATAAAATCTTTTGTTGTAATCCTTTTTAACAATTCAAATTCTCATTATTACATAGAGTGAAACAAGCATGCTTTGCTATAAAAATAAAAAAATAAAAAATAAAAAATAAATAATAAGAAACAATAATTAAAAAAAACAAAACAAAACAAGCATGCTTTGCATTACAAATAACTTAAAATTAAAATATAATTACATTTAGTCGTAGGTGCATAATTGTTATTCATAAGTCCACAGCCTCTTAAAAAATTCCTTTAGATGGTTGGTTGCATAATCCAAAAACAAAAAAAATAATGTCCCACCAATCACGATCCAAGATTTAACGCAAAAGAATTTCTTTTTTTTTTAATAATCTTTTCTGCTCATTGTATTTATTTATCTTTCTTTTAAGAACTAGATTAATTTGAAATCCAATGCTGAATAATTGCATTATAAGAAAAATACATAAAAAGAGAAAAACATCATTCTATTTTATATAGTTAATATTTACATTTTATTACAAAATTATGAGTATGAAATAATAAGTACAATAGTCATATTGACTACAAAAGAATACATATAACTGAAAAACTTAAAATAAAATTAAAACACATTACTACCTAGCCACACACCGCCTGATCGTCGATCACCACCGGAGTTTCGTCATACCATCGCTCGGGAGCCGAACGCCAGTGGACTTCCACCCGGCCTCCAACCATCGCCTGACGGTGCTCGAATGTCAACCGTAGCCGGACTTCCACCCAGCTGCCGACCGTCAGTGGACTTCTGCCCGATCATCGTCAGACCACTGTCTGGCCGCAAACCACCGCTAGACTTTCACCCAGCCATCGTCGGACCACTGTCTGGCCGCTGTCCATCTTTGAACTTCAACCTGGCTGCTAACCGTCACCTAACTTTCTCCCAACCATTGTCGAATGATTGCCCTATCACCAACTGCCATGCAATCATCATCCGTTCGTTCGACTTCCACCCGAACATAGTTTGACTTTCATCTGACCACCGTTAGAATTCCTCCAAACTATTGTAGTTCCATCGCCTCTAAGTATGGGATGGATCAACATTTGTTATTCACTAAAAATTAGTAGGATTTTTTCACCTGGGCTAGACCTCGTAATTTTTCCTCTTCAAGTTTTCCATGTAAAAAAATTCTTTTGTTTTTATGCTCTCTTTTCAATTATTTATTTATTTTTTAATATCTCTACATCGCCAAGATGAAAAATTCATTCACTCTACCACCGCAAATAATTTAGCCCGTAAAATATATTTTTTAAATGAGGTGGCTCACGAGCTAAGAGCCGGGTCAGGGCTAGCTCAAATTTGACTTATCAGCTCTTTGAGGGGCTCATGAGGTATATATCAAGCTGAGCTCAAATAAACCCACAAAATCAATTTGACCTACTTACACTCCTAGTTACGATTTGAAGAGTCATCTTCCGGCTTGAACGAGCCATAACCTAAGCAACCGAGAGAAAGGCATAGTGAAGTCAAAATATTGAAATGAAAGATATAGTTGAAATTTAATTTGAGAATAAATAAAAATCAGTTTTACAATAAACCATCTTTAATTAATATTTCGAATTAAATTTAGATCTGCCTTCCAAAAACAAAATCCCTGCAGTTATGATTATTTAATAACGCCTCTCTTCCTTTCTCGATTCTTCCTTGTTTCCAGTTAGAATTCGGAATCATCGAGTCATTCAATTAATCAATTCTTCGCTTTTTCCGCCTGGCGTCTGTCTTGTTTTTGTGATCGAATTGAGCTTAGCGGCAGCGAGGTGGATACCATTGAATCCATGAATTGATTCATCTTCTGCCGAAGCGTGGTATTGAGAATTGGAGGGATGATTTCTTGTCGTAGATCGGATTAAGCGGCCGATTTTCCCGGAATGGATTTGATTTGTGGTCTTCACGACTGATTAGTTTTTGCTTTTTTGTGGGGTAGATTGATGCCCGGAATCCTAGGTTTTGGGGTTGGCGCGGATGGATGTCGGGAAAGACGATGCTAGAATCTGTAATGGGGATAAGACAGCTTCCGTTGTGATTTCTAAGGACGGGGAGGATAAGGGAGAGGAGGAATATAGGGAGACGAGCTCGCTTCTGTCGCCTTCATTGAAGAAAGGTGGGATACAGGGAAGAAGGCAGAGGAGTAGGAGTAAGAAGGTCCAGTGGAATGATCGCAACGGAAACAAGCTAGTGGAAATCCTGGAATTCCAGCCAAGGTTAAAATGATTATCACTTTTTATCCTTTTTAACTTTTTATGCTTTTTGGCTTTGCATAGATCTTGTTTCTGTAGCACTTGTAATGATTTTAATTATGGCGTTGTTAAGAAAATTAATCTATAATTTGCTTAAATTGATTTTCCTTTTATCATTTGACGGATAAAATTGATCAGTTCTTTAAATATCATTTTCCTCCTGAATTTTTTATGTAGATATAAACAGAGGTAGTTTTTTTTTGTCATTTTCCTCATTCCTTCACGTTTCCTTGCCACCTTAACTGATTTCTTATTATGCGTGTTGTTATTAGGATCAAGAATGTTTTAATGCAAGGCAGAAGTCCTTGTCCTTCTTGTAACACAGTAGCCAGTACTGCGGCCTTTGTGCTCATACTGTTTTGTTAATTGTTTGTTTCCTCTTTGCCACCTAATGTCGCTTCAATACCTGATTGGTAGCATTGCTACCAATTTCTTTTAAGCCTCTCTTCAATCATTACCCCTTTTATCACAGGAATTTGGTTACCAAATATTTGTTAATTATTTTGTTTGATCAACAATATCTTTAAAATTTGGCGAGATAATCAGTGCAAAAAAGTATGAGTATGTGATGTTCACTCTAAAATTCAGGACAACAATATGAATGTTCATATCGCATTTATGTTTTCTATCTGCAACTCTGAATAAATGAAAGCTGTGTTTATGTAAGTTACATACTTTAAAAGTTAGAAAAATAAAAATATTTAATTCATAGAAAATGATGAGTTTGATGTACTATCTAGTTTGAGATCCAAAAGGTAGGGTTGGGAATTTGACTCATAAATTATTTCTTTTTTGATCTTCTCCTACGATTGAAATCAATGACTCAATTAATGAGCTTGAACTGACCTAACTTGGATTGAGCCAACTAGTTCTAATTACCAATAAAGTATACTTCTTTTTTTTTTCCTTTTTTGCTAAGGTGTTCTTGACATTTAGAAGTAGAGCTCATTTCATTCTGGAAATGTTCGCTATAAATAGGGAAGCATCTTGATCTTTTTTACCTCTCTACGATTCAACAAAAACACAAAGAACCAACCGTATTTTTTCCTTCTTTTGCCATAGTAACTTGTTGAGGGCTACTGTGATCTCCGAAGTCTCCTCTTTGCAAAATATGTTTAAGGTTTTGAGCATTAAGTCCTCCCTAATCCGCTGCACTACCAAGAGACTTTTGTACATTTTTAATGGAGGAATGGTTAGATCATATTAAAGGTCATGGGTTCAAATCACCAAAAAAAGTTCTTTGCAAGACAGGTAAAGCCACATAATCAACCCCTCTCTAGATACAACGGAGGAAGCATCATCTATTATGTATGTGATTTATAATAACACATGCCATCTATTAATATGATTAAAAGTAGAAGTGTAGAACCAAAGTTTAAAATGCAATTCGCATTGCCTTCATATTTAATCCCATATCATAATTTTGAATTCATAACGGTTCTTTTATCATTAATCCTTTCTAGCATTTCAGTTTTTCATTGTCGAGGTAGCCTGTCTATTGTAAATTCTTGTTTTGTCTTGAAAATTGGTACTCCGAATGGCATGAGCCGACTTGGATATTCTTCTTAAGCATTGTATATAAAATATTGGCTATTTGTGATCATCAGCCTTAAGCACCTGTATCTTCATGAGTTTCATTAGTGTAATCAAATTTGGTTGTGAGGTTTCTCATGCTTGTCTTTTGTCGTTGTTAGGCTGAAATTATTGATTCAGGTCTAATGTACTGATTGATGTGTTGGCTGTGCTTTCTCTGCGGTTTCTCCACCTATTTCCTGTTTATTCAACTACTTAATAGTGGCTTCTACAGTTTCTGCGCTTGCTCTAAGTTAAACGGGACTATAGCAATATCTAGTTATTTTGGTCGAGTAGGTCTCGTAACTCCTCTTCCGTGGCTTCTTAGGGACTGTAGCTATTGAAGCTGTAGTTTAGCTGTTTGCTCTGTTTTATGGCTCATTGGCGGTTCCTGTGGTTCCTCCTTTCAGTGGTTTTTTCATGGAAGGTTTGATTTGATTCTATTTTGTGTTATACGCAGGCGTTTGAGGTATTGAAAGAAAAAAATCAATATTGAATAAAATTTTATTTTGTATGTGTAAAATCTTATCCTTTCAGAGTTTAATTTTTTATTCAATTATATGTCTTAAAATTCTTGAAGAGTTTCACTCATACAGGCATGAGGCTTTCATTTTTGGTGTTTGTTTCTTTTTACCTTAATTTTTTTTTATGATTCTTGGTTGACATCAAGTTGTGTTTTATTAGTTCTGCTATAATATGAGTTTCTTTCTATTTCATTAGATTTCAAAACTATGCATGACTTTCATGATCCTTAATTTTCTAATCATGCATTTTTAGTAGAGAAAAAAAATCTTCAATCAGAATTGGATTTAGTCTTTATTATTATTATTATTATTATTAATTTTTTTCATCAAACCTAGTAAATAGTTGTTGAGATTAATTGTTTATGAAATGTGAAATTTGCATACTTATTGTATTATTTTCAATATTGCATATTAGATTTGTATTAAAAATTCTATATACTAAGATATCTTTCATCAAATTTGATATTAGAGCTTAAGATTATGTCACTCACAAAAAGTCAATGTCATGTCATATCAAATGTGTCCGCATAAACTCACTAAAAAATATCACACTAATAAAGGTGTTGTACCCACATCCTCTGAGTGGTTAGGTTGATGGCATCATTACATTATATTATAGTTATGAGCTAAGTTCTAATATTTTTCAATGATTAAGTCTATGAAGTGAGTCATACAGTGCAATTGATGTGGCATTAAACCCTTTGTTAGTTACAACCCTTTTAACCTGCATTTCCTTTGTCTCTACATGATTCTCTTGGACAATGCAACTTATGATTACTATTAAGGATCATTTAACCAAATTAGATTGATTATTTTTGGTAATTAAATAGGACAGAATCTATGATAATTCATGGGATTGCAATCTTGGTTGAGTTAATCATTATGCATCCACTATTCCTTGTTATATGAGCCAAGCTAGTGGCGGTGTATTCTTCTCCCCATTTCACATATCTTCTAACCCAAGATCAACCATTGAGTGCAATTAGCAATAGATGAATCTTTTTTTTTTTTGGATCTCTTATTAAATGACTACTTTGATTCTGCCATTGATGCTTGAATAACGCACCTTGTACATATATTATAAAATCTGAGAATGCTGTTGTCTCGCCAGTTTTCGGGAGTTTTTTCTTTTCTTTTATGTGCTATTTTTCTTTTGGGATTCATGAGCAAATCATTATTGCGTGGTTCCACCTTGCTACTTGAATAAATAATCTTCTCGAGGTGAAATTATTCTGTGCGGATACGGATGACGTCCGAAGGCGAATCAAAACACGCCACATCACTCGTTTGCTGTGTATCGTTGCTATTTACCGAATGACGTGGCACGCTATGATTTACCTCCGGACTGTCCGGCGTCCGCACAGAATAATTTCTCTTCTTCTTGAGGCCTAAGAATCCTTTCTCTTTTCTTTACTATTCGTAGATTCTTTTTACATCTTGCTTTTAATCTCCGCCGGTTTCGTAATGCTCACAGATTATCTGACTTTCTTTATTTTTTCTAAATAATTATTTTATTTACTAATAGTAGGCCTAATATCCCTTGCGTAGTTTCTTCTCATCTGTTAGATATAATTCCACAGTGCTTGACATAATTTTCTCATGACTCCTTTGGTTGTTGCAGATAAAAATCACGCTTTAAAAATGATAATTTTAAATTCACTGTTTATATGTCATATGTGCATATAAAATCATCATAATTGAACGAGCTTTAAGAAGATTTCTGCAGCTAAAATACATCCAAGCTGATGATGGGTAATGATTTTCACTTTTCTAAACATAATTTTTAACTACAAATAACCAAATGAGGCTTCATGGCATTCCAACAGCGATTCAGTTATATTTTCTCTTGATTTTAGCCTTTTTCTTTGCACCAAATGGGTACAAGTTTCGTATTTGTTCGTCTCACCATTTATCTTTCTTCCTTTTCATTTACAGTGAATCCGATGAAGATGATTATGAAGAGTATTGCATCTGTACTATATCATAGATTCTTGCTGGTTTTCAATATACTTTCTTCAGAAGCAATGTGCTCTTATTACTGATGTGAATCAACCTTCTAGATTTGGTTCAATGGCGTTCACACCTGCTGTTGCCTGCATGGACTAAAAGGTAACTCTAATCAAAGAACAACAGCATTCTTCTTTCTTCAAGATGACAACTTCCTTTAGTTTTTGTTTGTTCCTAGAAATTAGGGTTCTAATATCTGCCCGACAATTATCTGAAAAGAGATTGTTTTGCTAGACCTATATGTAACTCCTTATGCTTTCAAAAGAAATTCAACCTTTTTTTTAAGGAGAAATTTGTAAATATCTTCTTATGTGTTAAGCTGTTTAAAGAAATGTAAGGGGCCTTCTTTTTTTTGTTTTTTAGCATGTTCTTATTGTTTGAAATAGTTACTAACTCGCAGTTATATCCTTTTAGTAGTTTTTTTGTGTTTGGTGGGAAGTAAACTAATTGTTGATTAAACTTTTGAGGAATTAGAATTCATTAGTTCATTTTCATTTGAAATTCATTCAATTTGACTAAATTTCAAATCAATTCAAAATATAAAACTTAACCCCCTTCGAATCACAATTTGTTTTTTATTACAATCTTTTGTCATTGGCTACTGGCTCCCACATGTCCTCCACCACCACCACCACCACCATTGGGTCATTGTTGCAACCACCGGGCCATCCTTGCCACCACCACCATCACCCACCATTGGCTACCAACCTCCCTCACTAGCCACCAACTATTGTCAACTGTCACCATCACCCTTGCCCGCCTGCTTGCTCGTTCTCTCTGCTAGATTTTAAATTGATTTAATTTTATTTCAGATCAAGCTAAAAAAAGTAATCTCCTGCATTTATAGTGCACTCAACTAAAAAACTAAAAAAAATTTAAATATACTATATTTATTTTACACTATTTTTTAGTTTCCATTCTTTTTCCATCAAAATAAACAACCCCTAAGTGACTCTAAATCGCTAATAACAAGAAAAAAAACATCATTAACGTAAAGAGCTAAGACTAACAGCTTGCTCCCACTAATCTTGAGATACACACACAATAATCAATTTATTTTCCTCAAATCTAAAAAAGAAATAAATTTCTCACAAATTTCAAACTCTAATAAGAAATTTGCATCAAACAATGAATATATTTTTCCCAATTTATAAACCGTATTCCATTTACCAACTTCAATAAAGCCTCCAAGTTGTTGAAAATGCACTTATCACATAGATCTCCGGTCAGAAAAAAACCTTTTATTGGAACAATATCATTCTCACTCAAATAGAAGAAAGAAAATAATCTAAAGACAGTGTATCTGTTGAAGTAAGAGCTGAACAAACTTTGCTTTTAAAAAAGTTAAGTTGAACAAAGAAAAGCCCCCATATCGTCTTAATCATTTCTTGGAACATGACGATGGAGGCAAGAAAAGATTCAATGGTGTTAACCATTCATGTGAGAACAAACATAATCAATTTATTATCATTTTATTAAAAATTGATATTATGACCGTCAATTGTAAAAGTGCTTCAAGATGCTGAAGTTTGTCATGAGATCTAATAAGGAATAAAAAATTCATCGTCCACAAAAAGGTAGCTGTAGTCATTAAGGTTTTGTTTATGACATCTTTCTTATTATTTTATTTAATATCGGACTGGAGGGGGCTCGACAAATCCACGTCGATGATCCCGTGGCCGTGGCCAAGCGCAGATCCAAGAACTCCTCGGAAGAAAATAATCCACCATCTGAGATTAATCTATACTAAACAGAGTAAAATTACTCATATATTATTCATCTCAACCATCCTCTATTATAAACGTTGCTATCTATTTATAGACAAAAGTAGTCACCTATTAGGCTACACACAATTAAAAGCACGCACTAAACCTATGTAGCCATAAAAGTACCAAATGGAATAAAATTAGCCTAAAGTTAATACAATCAAACAGCTCTGCTCCGGCGTCAAGCTTTTTAGTATAAAAATTTTTCGTTCAAAAAATTTTAACTAAAAAGTTATAAGAAAGTTGTCCAAACAAAACCTAAATTTCATAATAACTCCAATGGTGAAGGAGGAGGCCTTCTATTCAAAAAACGGCGATGAAGTGGGCATGCATTTAAGTGAGAATAAGGTAACAAAGGTGAAGAAGATTGAGAAGGTTAGATCAGAAGTGAAGGTGGGCTGCAAGGATGTTTGCATGTGTGTGCTATAACAAATTATTCTGTGCGGACACCGGACCGTCTGAAGACGAATCAGAACAAGTCATGTCATCCAGTATGCAACGGTATACAGCCGCAGTACACAACAAAAAAGTGACATGACACGTTCTAATTCGTCTCCAAACTGCGTTCGTATTTGCATAGAATAATTTTACGTGTGCTAGGGCTCTAGTTGAGGTGAGCACCTATGAGAGTAGGTGAGGGAGATACTAATGCATACAAGCAGGAAGGATGGTGAAGGACAGTGTTAATCCAAATGAGCTTGAAACAATAATAGGCAAGTGGCAAAGATTTGAGCAAACTGGCGCGGCACAGCGCAGGCGAGCACAAGCGTTAGGCTGTGAGTAGGGCAACACGAGATGCGAGTGGGAATATATGAGGAAAATTGGACAAAAGCTGGAGTATGGATTACATGGGCTTTATGGGCTTTAAGAATATGTTGAATAAGAAAATTTCATTGTATAATTATTAGATATGTTTGTAAATAGGCATATATGAGGGTACAAAACAAAAATAAAGGTGAAAAATATCCCATTTAGTAAAACCATAGCTTTTAATATCATATCCATATCTATAATGTAAGAGAAAAAATGTCAAAATAACCCTTGGATTAGTTGTATGAGGTCATTTTAGTCTTAATTATATGATGTGTTCAATTTGGTCCCTTAATTTTTTAAATATTATTCAAAATAATCTTTTTGTTGGATTATTTGAATTAGATTTGAGGAATCAAGAAATTATTTACATCAAAATTGAGGAATCAAGTGGCTTGATTGGACATATGAGATAATATAGGACTAAAAGTACTTCCCATAAATAATCAAGGGATTATTTTGACTTTTTTTTTTTTGTGGGGGAAGTAAATCACATGGTGAATACAAACAATAAAAATAAAATGCAACTGAAAGAAAGTACATTAAGATTTAACATGAAAAAATTTTAAATTGGGAAAAAACTATGGAGCCGCATCACACAGAAAAATTCACTAGAAAAATTTAGGAGAAATAGTACAAATCTCTCCTCTTTCGCTCTTTCCTTGTCTCTATTCACCCCTGCACCGATCTCTTACAAACAGAAAAAAAGAAACATACAAAAACCACCAAAGGATGCAACATTTAGTGAAAAACGAGAAAGCAAATTGGCAGCCCAACTCGCAGCACCACGACACCAAGTTTGGAGCTTCGCGACACTCAATTCTATCTTCAATTTGCCTGACAGTGTCGCAATGTCGGGGTCTGAAACATCATAACACTCAACTATATGTTAGTATCCAAGAAAATTATACAGCTCAATTCTATCTTCAATTTGCCTGACAGTGTCGCAATATCGGGGTCTGAAACATCATAACACTCAACTATATGTTAGTATCCAAGAAAATTATACAGCTCTGCAGCGCTGGGTACACAATATTGCAACTGTGTATTGTTGTACCGAAAAAAAATTGGTGTGAAGCACCAAAACCCAAGTAGAGGGAGAACCCCCTTCAAGCCCCTGGTGAACTTGACTGATAAAATTGAGATTCAAGGCAGCAGTATAACGCAATTGATTAACCTAATAAGATTCCAAATAAAACTAACATTTTCCTCCTAATATAATTACCTACTTAATCCATCATTAGTTGAATCCAATCACATAAAAAATCACATAACATATTTTAGCACATCACATAGCTAATTTAGCTTCCCGTATCAAAACTATCAAAAGAAACAATAGTAAAAAAACTAATGCAGACATCCACTACTGTACTCGCACAAACATGCAAACCAAATAACTAAAAAAACAAAACAATTAATTACATTTAAACTAATCTGCATTGCAGCTGATAATCCTTGCTCCCACCCTGTCAAGCTTTGCCACCACCACAGAAGCCTTCAAACGCCCTCCGATCAAAAAAGCCTCCACCATCCTCTCCCCAATTTCCTTTCCCTTGTCCTCATCATCCACCACCGCCACCGCCGTCGGCCCAGACCCGCTTATTGTACAACCAAATGCGCCGCATTTCACCGCCGCCTTCTTCACATCAACCATTCCAGGAATCAAAGGCGCTCTCTTGGGCTCCACGATCCCATCACACGACAACGCTGATCCCAAAACTCTCACATTTCCTTGAAGTATCGCAGCAACCAGCGCCGCCGCCTGGCTTGAATTAGCCACATGTTCCTCCCTTTTCACCAAATCCGGCAAAGCCGCCCTCATCTTCTTCGTCGGAGCCTCGAATTCCGGGCTCACTAACACAAATAAGAGCTCTCGATCTACAGGGAACTCGAGATGCATCAGTTGAAGAGGGCGGTAGCTTCGGATGAGAACGAACCCTCCCATCAAGGAGGGAGCAATGTTGTCGGCGTGGTACCCGCTGACCTTCTTCTCCGATTCAAGGCCAGCCAAGACGAGGTCGGATTGTGATAGGCCGCCACCGAATAGGGCGTTGACGGCGACGGCGGCGGCTGCGGCACTTGCGGCGCTGGAGCCGAGTCCGCTGCCGAGGGGAAGACCTTTGTGGAGGTGGAGAGAAAGGCCAACGGAACGGACGCCGAGCATGCGCATGGCGGCGGCAGCGGCAATTCCAGCGCAGTTAAAGTTAGGGTTTCGGCTCAACTTAGAGACGGCGGAAGGATGATCTCCGGTGATGGATGAGACGGTGATGGTGCCGGGAGGGATGGAGGGGTCGATGGAGAGAGTGACTGTGTCGCCGAGGGTGTCTACGGCACAGCCGAGGAAGTCAAAACCGGGGCCGAGGTTGGCGACTGTGGCAGGGGCGAAGGATTTGACAGAGTGGAAGACAGGCGAGGGTTCGGCGGCGGGTAATTTGTCAGGGGCTAGGGTTTTGGTGGGATGGGAGGAGCATCGGATGGTGGAGGTACGGGGAAAGGAGGGATATTGATGGCAGAGATAGGCACGGGAGGTGGATGTGAAGGTGTTCGCCGCCATGGTAGCCATGATGTTTGAAGCAGGAGGAAGATCTATATTAGCGCAGGTGGGTAAAGTTGTCCAGTTGTACCATAAAATTATTTATTTTAATTTTAAAAAACAAAAATAAATATTCAATTTGTTAACTACTACAAAACTTATGATAATTCTATGTTTAATATATAAATGATAAGAGAACAGAAATTAAGTGAAAATTTCAAAAAAAAAAAAAAAATCATGGAATATTGAAACAAGCCATTCAATTTTACTACAAACATGCAAAATTGAGAGATCATTTGATCTTTTAGTTAATATTATGAAATTTTCAAATATACTTCAACTACTTAATTTAAATTCATTTGAACTAAGATTGAATTATTTATTTATATCATTAAATTTGCCTCATATAAACATTCATTTCATCTATTAATTTAAAAAAAAAATTCTCATCCATTTTGCGATAAAAAATTATATTCATCCATCTCCTCAAATGCTTACATGCATAAATAAATAGAAATTGCACAAAAGAGAAGTATAGTGATAAAGAGAGCAAATAAAACATCACAGCACAATAGCCTATTGAGGTCCTTAGCAATGCATCAAACAAAATAAAATGAGAAGAAATCAAAGGACCAAATCAAAACTCTTCTACTTTGACAGAGTCCTTGGGAATCTCATATGCATCTCTAGGCCTCAGTTTCTTCACTCCAGCAGTGAAGCAAACTTTGTCCGACTTATAGCTTTCAAGAGAGATATGGGAAACCTTGACCCATACGAGAACTCTAGTCTTCATCCCTTCTATTCCAGAGAGTTTCCCTCTGGATAGAAAGGCTTTGACTCGTGTGGAGTACCTGAGGACTGAAGAATCCTTGAAGCTGACTTCGCAGATGGATGGAAGATGGACAATCAGCTTCGACTTCGATTCATCTAATTCATAGCAGATTATGTTGCGGGGAAAGAGGCCTGGAGGGAGGCCGTAGTCTCGGAGGAGATCTGGAAGAGATTTCTGCGGTTTGCCTGTAAGAAATTTGGAAGAATTCACTCGGTTACTATCAGTCGGATGAAAGAGTCGTTCATCAGATTCTCAAGAGAGTCAAGGATTCAAAAGGGGATTGAAACATTGATAGTTCTTTGTGGAGAGAAAATCTATAATGCCCGTTAAAAGAGGGCAAATTATTAGGTCCAGTCACCTGACCTAGAAATAGGTCCGAACATCCAATAAAAAATTGTTACGTGGACTGTGCTTTGACTGCGCTTTACCTGCGCTTTTGACTGTACTTTTTTGAGTCAAAGTGCAGTCCACGTGGCAAATTTTTAGTGGATGTCCGGATCTAGAAATAGGTCCGGTGACCGGACCTAATAATTTGCCTAAAAGAGAGACCTAATTCACACCTAAAATAAATTATGTGTTTACGGATATATATATTGAGTTTCTGAGTTCAGGTTTATATGTATGCATGTTTGGTCAATAAGATATTCCCATATGCATGGGATAATTTTACTTTCTAAACAATCATAATACAAACAAGTTTCTGAACTACGTCATGATTTATTGAACTATGGCATAGCTCTATATGATTGAACTTTCTGGAGTCGTCTTATCTCCATTTGGCAAGTTGTCTTCCCTATATTTATGTACACACGGTGAACTTCATTATTATAAATATTCTCATATTTTTTGGGACATAATATTGAAATGGTCATCAATTACTTTATTGAACTTTTCATCTTCATGAATATTCTCTCCACTCTCTTCCTTCATATGTTTATATTAACTTGAGCCCATGGTTGCCTTTGGGCACTATTCATCTCCTTTAGAGAATTAGAGAAAGAGGAGGCGTAAATACAGAAAAGGAAATCTAAAGAGCCATAGAAGTCAATCTAGGAGCTAGATTGTTCAGGAATTTTTCTTCCTCTATAGTAGGGCCATAAAAGATGTCAATTGGTCGAAAAGAGCGATATAGGAGCAGAATTCTGAAGGGCTATTTTATGTTATATATATATATATATATATATATATATATATTACCAGACCCATACTAAAAGTTGGAAATAAAAAAAAAAAACTAAAAGTTGGAAATCTTCTTTGAATAGTTAATGGCGTATGACAAAAGCCACGCACAGTTCATATCTCATGGGAAGAAGGGAACCAAACTCTCTTGGTCAAAGGAGACCTATGCTGCACTAGGGCTGCAAGCGAACCAAGCGTTCGACGAGCTACTCGTTGTTCGGTTCGCTGAAATCTTCTTTGAATAGTTAATGGCGTATGACAAAAGCCACGCACAGTTCATATCTCATGGGAAGAAGGGAACCAAACTCTCTTGGTCAAAGGAGACCTATGCTGCACTAGGGCTGCAAGCGAACCAAGCGTTCGACGAGCTACTCGTTGTTCGGTTCGCTGAAATCTTCTTTGAATAGTTAATGGCGTATGGTCAAAGGAGACCTATGTTGCACTACGTCTTCCTAACACGATAAATTTCTATCGTTGTCCATTTTGAACCAGCTTAGAAGTTGAACCTCTCACCCTTATGAGATGAGAATAATATCGTCTAAGCAAATGCTTATTGTATATCTGCATAGTTTTTTTCTCCTTCCCTTCATAAAACAACATACTAGAAGACTATTTTTGGAACCACTTAACATGGATGGGAGTCAAACGCATCATCTCAAACTTTGTTAGGTGGGGGTAACTTGAGCTAATGATCATTGGTACGACAACAAGATGCTTTCAATTTGGAATGAGAGGTATATTAACTCAATGTAGCCATCCAATTCAAATCCAATCTCTGATTTTTTTATAAGCTAACTGACTTTTCTGCATTTTCTTAGTATTAACTTCTTCAAAATCACTATTATATCATTATAATTGTTGTGGGCTAGAATATACGCGGCGATAGAGTTAGAATACTACGTCTTAGCGTTGCACGGATATCCAGCTCACACATAGAAACACAAGATTTTTACGTGGAAAGCCCTAAAAAAAGGGAAAAACCACGGGGCCTGGCCTAGTTGAAAATGATTACATTAGAACTTGAGTTGGTTACAATGGGCTGACTCGCCTCCAAGGGCGATCAGATTACAAGTAATAATTGTACGACAGAAGTCCGGGTGTCAGGTGATGGACCGGTAGAACTTCGGGCTTCAAGTAGTGGTATGGCAGAACTCCAGGCCTTAAGGGGTGATCTGATGAAGGCGAGGGCCTCAGGTGGTGGTCCGACAAAGGCGAGGGCCTCAGGTAATGGTCCGGCAAAGGCGTGGGCCTCAGGTGGTGGCCCGACGAAGGCGAGGGCCTCAGGTGGTGGTCCGGTGAAGCTCCGACGGTGGTCCGACGAAATTCCGGCAGTGGTCCGGCGAAACTCCGGTGGTGATCTGGCGAAACTCCGACGAATATTCTAGGAGGAGCTTCTTCCTTCTATTCTATTCTTGCTTAAATCCCCTTTCAAGAGAAATGAGGGGTCTATTTATAGATTTCTGAAGTGGCATGGCCCGTAAATAGGTGAAAGATCAAGGATAAAGGGGGAGTGGTCGGATGAACGGTCGATATTGAATCTCTTGATCATGGACCATTTGATGGACATTTGAATGTCTTATTGATGTCAGAATTCCGCGATCTTGGGCTCGTTGGATTCGTCTCGTCGAGCCGCTCGATTCGACTATAAGCACGTCATGTTTGGAGACCGTTTGGTAATCTAAATTGCAGTTTGAACCTTCCAACAGCGCTTCTAACCCTTGATTTGGACCCGTTTGGGCTCGGATTGAGTTGATTTTGGTATCATTGGGTTCGTATTTCCGAGACGCTCAGTTCGACTGTAGGTTTGCCAAAATCGGAGTTCGGATGGTCCCAATTTTAATTTTGGAAGTTTCATTCGTGCTTGATCAAGTTAATTTTTTGATGATGTATCAATAATTATTCCAATAACAACATGGTTCAGAAAACCTACCTCAAAACCATTCAGACCAAACCTTCTGCAATCATGTGCATCCTACTGTTCATAATGTTCGATGAATTGACTATAAATCCTTGGAAGAACAAGTGAAGTGTAAATGTGTAATAGCTATAATCTAAAATGTATATTAGTACATCCAAGCAGTTCTTTTTCTACACCAATAAATCTTGTGTGCATCGATTGACAACAAGAAAATAAAAAGGAAATCATAAGATAACAAAAGAGATATTTTATGCGGTTATAGGGTAAAAATTCAGGATTATGTGGATCTCACTATAGTTCTTATAGTTATAATTACAGGAGATCATTGCCAAAAGAAGACAAGAACGATCACCAAAATATAGAAAATATTATATTTATCATTAGTATGTTTCACAAAGTATACCCTAAAAATATTTTACAGAAGAAATCACCGATAAGGAATTAATCTTAAAAAAAGATCAAACTCTATAAACCATCAACATGGGTCCCGTTCGATGTATCTTAGAAGAACACTAGTCCTAGCCATGCCAAAAAACTCCTCTTAGAAGTATCTAGTTTACGGATAAAAATATTAAACTTGAGGACTTGCCACTTAAGATAATACAAGGAACAAGAAAGAGAAACTGCATAATAATGAAAGAGCAATATGTTTTATTGTCAGAAGGCAAACTGCAACGGCTTGTCAAACGAAATTTGATTATTTATAGCCTCCCATAGTCAATATGATGAAATTGGAAATGTCGCTTTCTATTTGTATACTTCAACTCCAACAGAGAAAGGGGAATAACAAACTGTAACAAAAGAAATAGGAAAAAAAGTAAATTGATCACATTAGAAGATGCATGAGACTGGAAAAAATACTCATACTTTTCACGTTCCTTTTACTTGCAAAAAGGTAGCAATCCAATATGACAGTTACACGCCAAATCTCAGGCTAGTCAGAAGTTGATACTAGATTCACCTTTGGGCAAAATATAATAACCATATGCAGCCACTTGTTTGGTCGAGCATTGTTAAAAATAAGTTCTATCCAGCCTAAGTTGTTCATGTGTTGGCAACCGTATCTGCTTATTCAACCCCTTTTGTAACTACAACCGTGCATAACAAACTCATTGTAGTTAATTTTCCTCTCAGCAAATCCTACTAGCTTAATTGGCGGATCTTCAACACAAGAACATGTTCTTCAGCAGTAATTATTTCATTGGTTTGATATTTATGCCATAATACTAATTCTTTAGTGATAAGTTCTGAATTAGTTGCTACTTCTATTTTCACTAGTTGATGTTCAACTTTTATTGATTCAATAAAATTTTATATCATATTTATCTGATTATATAATATCGATCTTAACTCTTGAGGTTTGTCTCGTAAGTTAGAGATTAAGGCCTCATTTGGGACGGCTTTTATATTGCTTCTTAAAGCAATTTTTTAGTAAAAAATTTTAACTTTTGGACTAGAAAGCTGCTTTAAGAAGCAATAAGAAAGCTGTCTCAAACGAAAAGCCGAAGTCCATTCATCATGTCCCATGTTGTTGGTGTATTGCCTTTTGAACCTGGCTTGTGAAATGTTCATAAAGTTGCACTACTTCAAAGATAAGCTAAAAAGCAGCATTTAACCAATGAAATTACATTGCTAAACAAAAAGAATACACATGGTAACGATGACATAAGACCGAAGAAAATGTAGGAATGCAGATATTTCTGACCTTTTAGCTTCTCAAATATCCACTTTGCTTTCTCCTCCACAGTACTTGAGAAACGCTGGCAATTTCAACCAAATTTCAGTAATTGCAGCAAAATAAATACAGTTTACTGAAACTGATGTAATTACTAAAGCCTAGTAGACACAAACCAAAAATCGGAATGTAAATTCATTTTCCTGATAAAATAAATGCTAATATTCGGAATTGATTTCGAAATGAGATTACTTAATGTCATAACACAGATCTGCACCCTACGACAGTATCCCCCCAAAAAATCCTAATAAAAAGGATAAAATAAGGTCGACCTCAACGCATAAGTTATCCTCTTTACCTAGTCCGATTAATCTGCATTAATTTGAGTAGTGTTGCATAACCCTTAAAATTAAAAAAAAATTAAAAAACACTCAGATCTAGGATTACTGAGCCACAAAAAGGAAAGTGGGGAAAAAGAGATCAAAGAATACCCAGAATGCAGAAGTTTAAATCAATTAGACAATAATGTAGGAATGCAATTGGGATGAAAACCCAGAAATCAAGAAAAAAAAAAGTCGGAATGCAATTAGGACGAAAACCCAGAAATGAAGAGCAAAATAGACAAGATCAAGAATAGCTCACAGAAAGGTCCTCGCCGATAGAAGAGAACTCCTCTTTAGCCTTCTTTGATATCCAAAAACTTCCGACCCTTGTAAGCGCTTTCTCCATTACTCGTTTTCTTCTCCAAAGCGGAGATTGGAGAAGATCAGAAGATGGGAATGTCTCTCTCTCTCTCCCGCTAAAAAGAACAAAAATCCTCACTGTGGAGTATAAAGCATTAAAGCGGCGCTCACCAAATCGAATAAATAAAGTAATAAAAATTATTGGAAATTATTGGGATTGAGATATGTCTGTTTGGCCCAGAACAAAAAACAGTTGTTTTAACCAACCAGGTTGGTAGTTTTTGCACGCTCATCTTTTAAGGAAGTTTAATTAATTTAAAATAAAATTAATAAGGTGTAAAATTTAAAGATAATAACAGCAGTAGAAGGGCTAGTTTGATTTGCCTCAAAAATAAATTTGAATGATCTACATTATATTTATTTTACTTTATTTTACTTTATTTTACATTTTTTTCCATCCAATCAAAAATCAAAAATTTTAAAACTCTTGCATTTAGAATATTTTACTCTTATATAATTCTACCACATAGCTCATAAATATAAAATAATAAAATACATTTTTTGAGGGTTTTTTTAATTATATAATTATAAATATAAAAGAATTATGAATGAGAGGGAAGTTAATTGGAAAAAAAATTGTAGACATTTGGGAATAGCTCGATTATGGGTGCAAACGAGTCAAGTCGAGCTCAAGTCAGGGGGTGTTCGAGTTAGACTCGCGAGTCCAATAACAAGCTAGAACTAAATTCGAGGTCGAGCTTGACTCGTGACACTGAAATGGGCTCGTCGAGTAGCTCGAATTCGTCCACCGTTCTAACTTGTGAGCCTTTGGCGTCTTCCACAACGGTAGAGTTTGTGGTCCGGTTGTTTTTCGTACGCAAGCCGTGACGAACTGTTCGTCGACTCCTTTCCATAACATATGATGTTTTTTGCATGCCGCACGCGCAGACGCAACCTTCTCGAGCCACACGAGTGCCTCAAGCTTTGTGATGTTGTCTGCCTCAAATTTAAGTGGGATTAGACGGGAATATTGAAACATTAGTATTATTTTTTAGGCGTGATTAGGCCGATTCAAATTCAATAAATAAAATAAAAATTAATTTAAAAATATTAATAGTGAATCGAGCCGGCTCGTGAGCTGAGCCTCAATATAGCTCAAACTCGAGCTCGACTCGTGAGCTCGATAAGCTTGATTTGCAAGCCCATTAATGAGTCGAGTTCATTTCCTTAAAAAAAAAAATGAGTCGAGTTCCAACATGCTCGGCTCACTTGCACCCCTAAGCTCGACTATATTATTTAATTACAAAAAGGGCAAAACCCAATAGGGAGCTGCAGAAAACAATTAGCAGTGCTAAAAGAAAATTTACATTTATTATTAAAAAACAGAGAAAATTTCAAAAAGATGAAAAATAAATTATTGCTTTTTTCCCAATATTTTGCAATAATTTTTTTTCTATGAATTTGCTTTCTATAATAATTTAAAAAAAAAAAATCTATTTTTTCTATGTTAGCCTTATAATCATTTTTATCAAAGGCTACGGGCATTGCAAACGGAATCTTAGGCTTCGTTTGGGACGATTTTCTTATTGTTTCTTAAAGCAGCTTCCTAGTATAAAAATTTTAATTTTTGTACTAAGAAATTGCTTAGGAAGCAGAAAGAAAATCGTCCCAAATGAAACCTTAGAAACCAAGAAAAACCACCGCAAAATCATATCAGTGGTCGGATCAAAATAAACAGAAGCATTTGTAAAGAAGATCTAATGATCACAACAAAAACAAATTCAAATATAAATTAATACAAATTAGCTTATCGTAGTCCGTCAATATATATATATATATAGGCCAAATTTTTGGAAAGAGCTTGTAACAATCGTAATTTAGGAGAAGAAGCTTGAATGGAAAAGAATTTAAGAAGCGGCGTATACGCTGTAATAGATGGCGTATTAATAGAATGCGCTCGAATAGTTGGCGCATTCATAGAATACGCCTGATTGAATGGCGTATTCTGAAGAATGCGCGGTTTAGGTCAGCGTATTCTTGAATTTCCGAAGATTACGCCTAATGTTTTGGCGTATTCAAGTGCAATGCCAGCTGTTAATATTGCCTCAAATTCCAAGCCCTTTTTGTTGGATTCAGTGTTAACGGAATCAGAGTATTGAATGAGTAAGAAATTTTTTTTTTGTTTGAATCAGTGTTAGCCGTATTCCCCCATATATATATTTGAGAATATGATGAGGTTGGGAATGATAATATTGTAGGAATAGAGTTGTTTTATTAAGTTTAGGGAATGTAATATAAATATGCAATTTCTAATATCCAAATTTCTTGTATTGAATTGAGAAAGTTGAGTAGTATTTGTTAGTGAATTTTATATATTGTCAATGTTATAAAAGTCAAATTTGAATAAATTTTAATGTAGTCAGACATTTAATTGTAAATTATAAATATATTTAAAATCTTAAAACAAATATGAAGGAAAAAATAAAATTTTTATGAGAAATGGTAATTAATAAAATAAATTATTTTTTATGAAAAGTATTTGATTTTTTAAAAAATTAGAATTGAATAATAACTTAATGTATATTTTGGATTAAAGCTGAGCATGTTCTCGATTCTTTTTTGAAGTTGTTGTTTCAGATTGTCTAGTACTTAGCAAAATGAATAAATACCTGTAGAAGCAAAGAAACTTAATATTTGGAATAGAAATAGTGCGGAAAGTAATCAACACAAGTTTATCTTAATACATACGCTAATGATTGAAAGCAACAATTAAAAAAACTATTATTACATGTGGCTGAGTACTATGCGCATGCGCGCTTGGAGTTGGGTTAAAGTTGGACAGCATAAAAAATTTTCTGTGAACTGCTTTTGGATGTGGTGCCAATCTTTTATATTTAAGAAGTCCTTCTTCTTTTTACCATCTATAATATTCAGCTCTTGATATTTTTCTGATAGAAATGCATCTTGATTAGTATCCCACATTTTATAAAGAATACAATGTTGCACATCAGTTATTGGATTCTCAACATTGACCACAACAGAACCATCTTTTTTCTGTGTCTTCTTCATCACCCGGTGCATGGTACACAGTATCCCTGCCTGGATGTGTTCCTAGCAGTTCATCACAGCATTCTGGCCAGGTTTCCCAACGACGACCAACACCCACCACATTCGGACCCACAACAGCAGGGCCATCAATTCTCAAGCCAAGTATAACCTGGACATCTTGGAGCGTTATTGTCATCTCCCCCACCGTAAAATGAAAGCTGTTCGTTAGTGGACACCATCGCTCCACAAGTGCTGTTATGAGGTTATGATCCAAACGAATGAATTGTAGGTGTCGGATGTTATGTAGCCCAAGATTCCTTAGGACATAAATCATTCGGGGGCACTCCACAGGCCACTCACGTGCGGTCCGTAAATGGGTCGAAGGAACCAGCGGAGATGCCTATTTTCAATGAAAAAATAAGAGTTGGTTTTAAAAAGATCTTAATATGTAACTAGTTAAGAAATGTAATGCAACTGCTAGTTCACCTGATCAGGGTCATGAGCCCTATGTGATGCGCCTATCGAAGCAATGCTAATTTCTTGAATTGACTCCTCCCCACGCTCTTCATGACTGCTACGACGCCCACCACGTCGTTGCCTTGATCTTTCAGCCATTTACTATATTTGCATAAATAATAAAATTTAATGCAACATCATATGGAGTCGTGGAAAGATGCAATGTAGAAAACATAATTTTATTCGGGCCTCAAAGGTAAACAGAACCTAACATGAACATTTGTGACAAGCATTCCATAAATTAAGACATCATACGACAATGTTCTCCAAATAAACTAGCATATATGTTACAATGATTATTCAAATACACAACACCTAGGTGGCTCAAAACAATCTATAATATTCATGATGCGGAACACAATCCGTGGACGTAGCTTCGAGATTGCATCCCTCGATCTACCGACGATATCTTTAAAACATTAAGAAAAAATCAATCATTAGAATAAATCTAGAAATCAAACCAACAATTTAACACATTGTAGTAAAATAATCATCATTTAAATATGTTTTATACCTCGATGATCCTGGATTATTTGGGCATGTTGCTCTATTATGACCGTTTTGCTTGCAATGTCCGCACCTCTTATTCCCTGTTGAATTAGGCTCATCCATTGTGTTACGAAATCTATTTGTCCTCGGTCTACCTGCACGCCTTCTGAAAGCCGGTGCAAGTAAAGGTATGATTCCCTGAACTTCGCAGAAGTTGGGCCAAACTCCCTTAGGGGGAAGAACATGAAAAAGACCGGAGTACGTTTCCCTATAGGAGTTGAGTGTGAAGTACTGTGATACGAACGGATTATGATTCCATCGCCTATATCCGGCGACCGTTATGACATGAACGCACGGCACATGATAGAGTTGTGGTCTCTTACATGTGCAGGTACAATTTTGATGTGATGGAATCTCAACTCTATGTGGGCGACATGAAGAATCCACAACTTCAAATTCACCTCTATTAATAGTAATGGGTTGTGGGCATCTTCTAGCCTCACGTTCTGTTCGCTGTAACGTGTCCATCGTACGTGGAACAAATTCAGATTCCCCAGACACAAGCCACTTCTCAACGTCTGCAGAACGCCTAACAAATAAAGATACAAGGTTATAGTATATAGACATTACCAAACCTTGAATTGGAAGTCCACGAGCACGTTTAAGAACCCCATTAAAACACTCTGATGCATTGGTTGTCATGATGCTGTATCGACAGCCATTGTCAAATAGTAATGACCACTTACTAACATCACGTTCTATTAACCAGTCATAAGCCTCTTGCTTCACATTTTTAATGTGGTTCATCATGCGCGTGAAGTTCACGATATCATCAGTACTACCAGCTAAATACATGTTGATGCAAAGGCCTTCAACATCAGGAATTGCTTTACGGCGTAAAAATTTTTTGTAGTTCTCACGCAGATGACGGAGGCAGTGTCTATGAACGGCGTTAGGAAAAATTTCACGACACCCTCTCACCAAACCGGGATGCTTATCATAAATTATACATAAATTTTGACGGAGTTTAACTACATCAACCAAGTCATGTAAGTTCTTAAGGAACCAAACCCATGATTCATTACTCTCGGATTCAACAATTGCAAAGGCCAACGGAAATAATCCACCGTTTCCATCAATTCCCACAGCCACAAGAAGTGTGCCACGATACTTTCCTAGTAGGAAAGTTCCATCAAGACTTAGGACTGGCCGACAATATTGCCACCCAGAAATGGAGGGGCCAAAAGCCCAGAATAAAGCCTTAAACCGTGATCCTCCCACCATTTCATTATTGTATACGGTTCCTGGTTGTGTCAACCGTATAGCTTCCATAAAACGTAGAAGGGAACGATATGATTCTTCATACGAACCAAATATTGATTCGATAGCTTTTCTACGGGCATCCCATGCCTTCATGTATGAAATCTTCATTTCAAACTTCGACTCTATTCTTGCGATTACCTCCTTCGGCTTCATATCCAGCTGTTGTTTTATAATAGGCATGATATGCCTACATATAAATTTTGAGGTGCAATTATGATGCCCACCAAGCATAACAGGCTGAGTGCAACTATGCGGAGGACCCACAGTTGAGACTTTCCAAAGGCCACCAAGTCTTTTACTTCGTGAAGCATGTAGACGCCACGAACAAACTCTATGCACATTGTTATATTGACTGCATAAAATTGTGAGACGACTTTTGTTCGAAGTCGAATTTATATACTCAACATTCTGTGAAATAGACCAACCATTAATTGCAGCCTGTAAATCTTCTTTGTTATGAAATATTTGACCTTCATAAATTTCAGAAGGAATGCCTGCTTCGTTTGAGCTTACAATATTGGGGATAGGAGGATCACACTGATCATTACGATCCCATTCTTCGGATGTGTCAATTGTTTCCTTGTAGTTGTTGTCTGCCTCCATCGATTCTACTCCAGCTACATTTCGTCTTGCATGATCTTCAATGAGCTCAACAGCAATATTTTGATCATGCATATTATTATTCATTGATCCATATAAATTTGTTTCTGGTTCACTACATCCATCTCCTGAATCAGTACTACCACTATCCATAGTTTCGTATGAGCCTACGTCATCATCATCCATGATACCTCCTTCTAACCAAACATTCTCAGTTTGTTCTGACTGAGGGATGTACGACGAAGACACAAGATTTTCTTCAAATGTACTATGACTTTGTCTAACCATAATTGGACGTTCGGTTACACTACGATGTGGACGCAATGGTTTTGGCATGAAATTAGGTTGCTCCGACAAACTAAGTTGGCCTGGAAAATTATTTTGCATATCTAACGAATTTACTTCTCTGTCGTACCATAGGTTATCACTGGTAAAAGAAAATATCTAGTTATGCTTTAATTTTGTTAAAAACGGAATTCAAAAACGTAATAGTAACATAATAAAGTTCAATATACTTACGTTTGAACTCCCGTTGACGGACCTGCAATACACCAAAATTTATTGGTTCGGTCTCGACGTACACAATGACAGGATCAATTCTAGCCTCCAATAACATAAACTCACAAACCTCATCATCAGTGACATGTGTGGCACAGTAGCCACCATTACTACGAAGACGACATGTAAGCCTGACAGTATTTGTTGTAGGATTTATCCTAAGTGCGCCCATTACTCTGTCTTTTAGCATAGTAAGTGATATGTCATAATCAACAATGATTGGCCGATTTTGCCCACCAATATATGTGGCTGTGAACTCATCCCCCATACGCAGCTCTCCACCAAAAAATAATAGCAAGCGTGACATCGTATCCTAAATTAAAGATAGAGGAGGGTCATCTCATAGAATGTCATATTTTTTAAAACATCTTCACTTATCATAGTGCACATAATGTACGTAGTAAAAAAACGTTTTAACGCATTAGATTGCACTTTTGACCCCAATTCCAGGAGAAATGAAATTAATTAAATTTTTCGATTCATATGTTAGCCTTCATTGTTCAGGCTAAAGTCGTACATCTTGCTTAGACAAACAAATAACGAAAGTGTCCTAAGTTTGATTCAGAATATCAGTCTCTACCACATATCAAATAAGATATGTACTAAATATATCATGAT
Source organism: Dendrobium catenatum (assembly GCF_001605985.2). Taxonomy (NCBI): domain Eukaryota; kingdom Viridiplantae; phylum Streptophyta; class Magnoliopsida; order Asparagales; family Orchidaceae; genus Dendrobium; species Dendrobium catenatum. Next base: position 164,169 of record NW_021319540.1, on the reverse strand, counting down.
TTCTTCTCGACACCTCTCTAGTCATATTTTTCTAACTACTAGTGCCTATTCTTCTAATTTTTTTTTTCCAAATTGTAATGAAATATCGAAACCCATATTATGCTATATAATTTTTAAAAAATAATAAGTGCACTACATGTATCCTTTCCGTAACATCCATTGTTTAATTGTATATTTCATTTTACATTGTTTTCAATAATGAGATAAAATAATGTTCCTAAAATTAAAATTGATTCCGTGGTCTTATATTTCACAAGAAAAAACAAAAGGATCATTTCATTATTCTAAAAATTATATAAATTAATATTTTATATTTACATTTAATATAAAACATTTCATTTTATATATACAAATCTAATAAGTACGGTTGATGTTTAGCTGGCGGCAACATTATTGGATTGGTGGGGAAAGAAAAGTTTGAAGCCAATGTTCATAGTTGAATTTCTTATGCATTCAAAATACTGCAATTTTTTTTTGTTTATTTCAGAAAATTGGAAACATTAAATAACTCACTAAACATTAATGTTTAGAAAATAAAAAATAAACAAACATTCTCAACTTTACGAACTACTTTGGAAGTCGAATTAATGTTTACGCACCTCAGTTCATGCAGTCCTAATACTCTAACATGAAATAACCTGATTCTATTCACTTATACAAAGCTTAAAAAATATTCCCATAAAATTCGGAATTAAAAATGGGATCTCCTCATATATCCACCAATCAAATTGTATGTTTATTTTAGAAAATTTCGGAATACTCTTGTATAACATAAACTATTTTGCCATAAAAAAAATTTGGGTCTAACAACTTAGATCATAGCGTACTTACACTTCTAAAGAACTGGCTAGAACCTTTGCTAGATGGAAGCTTACCTAATACGAATATTCGAACTACCAAACTAAAGTTACTATCTGATGTATGTATAGTCCTCCTCTCATTGATTTGTTTTAAAATAAACGTATTACTAAAAATTTTAAGCTATTTTTATTAAAATTAAGAATATAATAGTTTTTAATGACAATTAGAAAAAAAAAATTTATTTTTTCGCTAAGAGCGGTAAGATTAGCTGAACATATACTTTTAATAATTACTTGCATATTAGATATTGTTGTGATTTATTTCTCAGTACCAACAAGTTTCATATATTAACGCGAACATTAAGACGAAAAAAAAATTCAAATATAACCATGACGAAAAAAAATCAAACTATTGGTTCCAACAGAAATTATAAATATGAAATTATAAATACATTCAAATATAATCATCACGAAAAAAAAATTATTGCTTCCAACAGAAACTCTACACTCAAACATTAAGACCTTCTACTAATAACATTAACACCTTCTACTAATGATTTAAATAACAAACAAATTTTAAATTTATGCTAACAACCATTTTTCATTGCAAATACATCAACAAAAATTAATCATACCTTTCACTTTGTGGTAGCTCACATATAAAAGCATTAAAAACTATGAAGAACAAAAAAGTACAACAAAAAAATAAATCAAACTAAGGAAAAAAATAATTACCTAGAACTCTGAATCTAACGAAGAGTGCAGTGCAACCTGAGAGCTGATGAAGTTTCGCTCTTCACCACAGCTCCTTTTTTATAGAGAAGTCCCAGCCATCCGTTAACTCCCAACTGCTTCTCATTAATTTGCTTCACTGAATGCCACCAGTCCAGCCAGCGCAATTTGCGGATCTGGTCGGCGATAACGCCAAAGGAGATAATTATCACAGCTGGGAGAAGTCAGACAAACAGAAATGCGCTTAATGAATAAGCGCATTCTTCGCATTCTGAAGAATGCGCTGAAAATTTAGGCGCATTCTTCAGAATGCGCTGAAAATTTAGGCGCATTCTTCAGAATGCGCTTTATTCCTAAGCGTATTCTTTAAATGCGCGTTTATATTAGGCGTATTCTACAATGCGCGGTTCTTTACAGCGTAATTGCTTGTAATTAAATTTATTCCCAATTATGCTGCTTCCCCTAATATCGCCACCTTCCGTGCTTCTTTCTAAAATTTAAGTATGTAATAAAACATCAATTAAAATAATTTTTATTATTTAAAATAAGATCGAGTGATGTTTAATACATGATTCAATCCTAGCTAATGCCTCTCACATATAAGACAAGGGAAAGAAGGATTTGTTGATCAACTCAAATTGGGCTCAGTTGAAGCTCAAACTTGACCCAAATCAGCCTAAGATAATCTCAATTATATTCCAATTTGCTTTTTGATGAATTTGAATCTAATATCTGATCAGGAAATTGCATCGACGGCGACGATTAAACGTGATCTTCGTTTCAGCAGAAATCCCGCATTTCAGATGATTTACTGCGGCGCTAGCAGGCATGGAACAGAGGCGAAGCTTGGATGTCCTTTACTAGAGAGAAAGAATAGGAAAGGATGGGGCATTCGGGGGATTGCCGAGGAGAACCCTCCCTTGACCTCTTCCTCTCTTTGCGATTCCCTGTTGGCAAGATCCAGCAAGACCGACGCCCCAAGTTTCGCAGCCTCGGTCCATCTAGCGTCACCGGCAAGGCCGAAATCCACTCTTTTCTAACTCCGAAGCCTGATAGCTACGTTCAATGTTCTGATCTCCGGCCCTAGCAGAGCAAACTTGACGTCGCTGACGTCCAGCCTTAGGCCGGCGTCACCTCCTCTCCCTTCCTTCGTTTGGTGTGAAATACTCCAAGCCCTCGTCTCTTCTCAGACATGAAGAAATGGAGGAAAGAGAGTTCTTCTATTTGTCTTCTTCCCTGATACAAGCCAACGAGTAGAGCATGCCCTGCATTCATGCCACTGAAGGCTCGTTAACTGTGCTAGAATCATAGAAGGTCATTAAAGATAAGCATAGAGCTGAAGGACAAAGCCATAAATAACATCAGTTCAGCACCATTAAGGAAGAAGGATTGGTACGATCCTCTAGATTTTCTTGTACTTATGCATGTGTGCTCCCTATATATTTCTCTTGTAAATAAGCTAATAGTTTGACAGCCATCATTTTTTTTTAATTAAAAAAAGAAAAAAAAATGTAAAGATCCCTCTACCCAAACTTCACAAATTCTATACATTGTGTACTGCTAATTGGATCAATGAATAATGCTCTCGTATAAATTGACTGGAATTACTCTTGTTGTAGTATAAATGTACCTAAAATAGATTAAAAATATAATCATCTTCAAAATTTATTGGGTATTATCTGTGATATAAGATGATTCCCATTTATATCAATATTCTTCATAACGTTTAATCTTTTGTTGGTTGATGATGGTGAAATAGCATTAGTATCTAATAATTGATTCGCTTATAATATAATGGTTGATTTGACAGGAATACTTATGCTAAATAATGTTATTGCTTGAATTGCTAAGAAACATAAATTTAAATGCATTCACTAGTTGTCGTTCTTTACTGAAGATGATAAATTTTTTTTTTATGACGATATTCCTTATGGCATCACACTTCCCTTATTTTGATGTGAAATAGTCTTAGTATCTATTGCAAATTCATTTATATGATTAGCCTGACAAAGATGTGTATGTTAATAAATATAAATAGTACATTTATAAAAATTACAGGAAGTCTTATTTTTGTTAAATTTGCCTTTACATAAATATGAATGTGTGTTTTCTTGAAGCAAAAACTTTTTTTTTTATTTTTTTTTTATATTGTAGATAATGTTAAAAAAAACTGAAAGAAATAAATAGATCATTGGAGGAAGACGCCTCAAATTTATAAAATATATTGCTGCCGATTAATAAAGAACTTATATAATTTATGAGAGAGAGATATTATAATTTTTTTTTTATTAATATCGAGATAGAAATTAGATAATTTTTCATAATTTATTTGAAGATGTAAACATGATCATAATACTAATTCTTGAAATATGCTCTTATTCAATTTGCTTGTGCTCAATATTCTGTGAACGTTTAATTACTATTGTTACTATTCAGTTAAACTTAATCTTTTTATATTTGTAAGGAATTCTTTGTATCCAAACTCATCGATTAGCTATGATGTAAATTTTATTCATATTCGAAGAAATGGAGGAAAACATATAATTGAATTATGGTTAGCTCATCTAAACTTTGATTGTAGAGGAATATATCATTACATGTATGAAGTAGGTACTCTTGCCTCTGAATTAGTTGTTGTCATGTGTTTCCAAACTAAGCAAAAAGTTCTTTGATGGATCCTCTACATTTTGACCATGATTATATATTTCAAGAGATTAGTCCATGAATTTCAAGCATCATGTGTTTAATGAATCTCAATAAAAATGGTAAAGGTTGACAACTTCATAGAATTGGAATAGAGATTCTCTCTTAAATTCTTTCGTCGCTTACTTTGTACCATTCTTTCGTCACTTACCTTGTATGTATTCTTCTATATCGTAAAAAAAAAAAAACTGGAATTTTTATGCATGAAAAGCCATAGTAATATGAATGGCATATAATTAATGACATTTGTAGTAGCTTCTTCACCAATAGATGTAGGAGATATATCTTTCTATGCTCCAAGTTACTCAAGCCAATGTGTAGATTAAATTTATGTATTCAGGCTCCAAATTGTGCATAGGTTCGATCTTAATGAACAACATGATTATATGCGATGTATATTTATTTATAGACTTTAGTAATGTTAGTGTATGTAACTCAAATATTTAGTCATGTTAAAGTTGTGTTATGTTTTAACTACAACATATATCTTGCAAGCATAATTCATGAATGGGTTAAGCACATTGCAATAACACATATGTATACATTTGATGTGGTGTAAGTGCAAATATTTACAATTAGGCCATTAGATCTCTTTAGTCTCATGCACCAATCACAAGCATGTGTAGATCCAATTCGAAGTTATATGATAATTTCATCCATTCTTATCTCAAAGTTTATCATGTATATTTTTACTTTAATGATTGCTTGTAATTGCTCAAGCATATCCCTTGTTTACATGTGCCATTCTTATGTTTCCTTTTCATGTACTTGATATGCATCCTAAAATTGTAAATCTCAATTATTTTGAATTAACTCTTGCTTAGTCATGTTTCTCTTTGAAAGGTGCCTACTCTCATTCCATGTTTGCTCTCTTGCTATTATTTTGCGAGGTACTTTTTTGGAAAGAAAAGGAGAATGATCTTTGGAATATTAGACGAAGGAGTCTACATAAACAAATCAGTCGCCCCCATTCATTCCGGTGGGGGTGCTACGGGCGGAACCACCGGGTCATAGCCCCCGGTGCTGTAAGTTTTCTTAAACTTAGAAAACTTCTAGGGGCCCCAATGATTGCACGCTTCCCAACCTTAGGTCCTTGTAGCAACTTCAATATTTCTTATTAGGATGCTTTTATTTATTTTAGATCCTACGATATATCAAAAATTACATGGTGAAAATATTTGAATCCTTCATAAATTTGTGCTTGTGTCAATCCAAATCAAATAAAATCTAAAAAATACCCACACATATGTTGAAATTAAAATCTAAAGCAAGGTATCTGTAACCTACCTGACTATGATCTCCCAACTATCATCTCTCAGCTACGATCTCTCGACCACCACCGCCACCCAACTATGATATTTCAACCAATTTTGTATTCAAACTATCTTACCAAATTTTGCTATTTGTCGTAATCTAAAAAGATTCTCATAATAAATAAGACAGAATATATTGACAATCTTTTTTTTTTTTGTAACCCTTATGAAATATTATCTCTAACATGGCATAGGTCAACCAATTATGCGTCGAATGGCTCATTCAATACAGTAAATGTTAAGCAATCGGATGCAGAGCAGACAAAATTGATGATAATAACTAAGCAGCCGATAAAGCATAACGCGACAATCCGCAAATTAATTAAAGTTAATTTTAAAAATTTGGCGGAAAGTTAGCACTTTTATTTAATTATTAAATTTCATTAATTAATTTCACAAATTGAACTAATGAAACTAATGAATTCAATCAAGAGAACTAATGATGTGATTAATTGATTCAATTTTGCTATTTAATTTTGATTTTTTTAATTTAATTAATTAATTAATTATTTTTTAAAAGATGATGTAGACAAATTCTGCCTTACAGAATTTGACCCGATCAATTTTTAGATTGATTAATATATATACGGGCGATCTAATTGATAATTCATGATGAATAAAAAAGTATATTTGTATTTTTTTTAATTAATTGTTGTGGCTATCAAATGATGTTCTAGCCAATTGTGTAGGTAATTACATCAAAATTTGTTGAAGAATTCGTTTTTCTCTAGCGAATAATTTATAATATGTTAAAAATTTATCGATGAATTCTTCATAAAGGCTTTGGTTAATGATTTGAATGATTAATAGAGAAATTATTAAAAATATCCAAAAGACCCCTTAGGGTATATTGATTTGAAATCATAGAAGAGTCATATAGGTTAGAGTTAGCATTAGAAAGTATCTATGATGGCTTATTATTAAATGAACCATAATAAGTCATAAAGCAATAGGGAAAATAAAAAATTATCGATCTCTATTGACCGGGAGATTTTATCCCGTTAGTTTTTATATTCAACTCTAATGATCGAGGGATTATATCCGCTCAATTTCATCCGATGACATGAATTTTAAGGCTTATCAAATTCCAACAATAAATCATAAGTTACTATGATAACTTTTTCATGGAAGTGCTCACCATAAAATTTGTACTCTTGATTGATGGGAGAGACAGTTCATTCATACACTGATCTTGTCCATCGAATAGATGTGCAAATAACTGTTGATGATGCCATCAACGCTCATTAGAGTCTTATCGCCAGTGTCATTTGAATTTAAAGTTAAAATTACTCATATTGTGTCATAAATTTTATGGTCTGATTCATCTTCAGATCTCTTAGGATAAAGCTTAGCCTATCATACGTTACATCCAATTCATAATAATAAACACTAATTTAAAATATGATGTAATATTTAGTCAATATTTCTTATATAATTTTTTTATTATTTCATCCATCACTTACTTAAAGATTTAGTTTCTCACTCTTAGGGGTACAAGAAATAAAAGAATAATTATTATTAACTTGCTCATATAATCTCCATTCAATAAAAAGATCCCATCATTTATGCATCTAAGAAAATGAGCTCTTGATGCAATTACTACTTCATCAAGATATAATCTCCATCTTTAGGACATAACTAAAGGTCTTTCTTTTCCAAGTTTAGATTTAAACTATCATGTATCACATATTAGATATTAATAAAGTTTTTATATAACTAATATTATATTTTCCCTTTTAAGTAAAAAAGAACTCAGGAGAAAAAGCGATACATAGGGTTTCCACTCTAAACTCTTGAAATGTTTGTCTATAAAAAAGTTTTGATAGGAAGTTAATAGTGTATAAGATCCTCACTAGAAAGACTCTGAGAGAGAAAGTGACATACTTGATCTCTACTTTAAAAAAATATGAAAAATCTTAAAAAGCTTAAGTCTTGGAAGAGCATTTTCAAATAAAAAAAAAAAAACAAGTCTTTGTTAAGTTCTTGCTTGAGGAAGACGCTCTTTTTGAGCTTTCTCGGAAGATAGATAGAGGGAGAAGAGAAAAAAGAGAAATGGACCTCTACATAAATTAATTCTTTTATTCCATAGCTTCAAGGAGGTACCCTATACATTATTCTACAATGACTATTTATAGGCATTTACACATGGTATGACAACTCACGGATCAACCTAATGTAAAATCTGACTAATACATAATAATCTCCATCTTGGTTTGATTTTATAATCAAATAACCACATGTGCGCTTGCTGCAATCTAACTGACACCCTGCACTAACTCCACAAGCAAACCAGTCGAACCAAGTCCAATCCTGCTCGCGCCTGGCCTTTAATATACCTTCACTATGAATCCTGATGCATAATAATCCAGCTTAAGCTCGCACCTGCTGCAATCTGACCGACACCCTGCACTAACCCACACGTGCATGCACCCATCATTATTCCTCCGGTGAAATGCACGACCATGTCTTGTGTACATTGCCTACTCCTACGTGCTTCTGGCCCACACATTTACTCATATGCGGTACACCAGTGCTCTAGCATCGAGTACACTCCTGCTTGCCAGACTTCCTCGGATACTCATGTGCGCTCCAGCCTATGACTTCGCATGATCCACCCATCCAATTTGAGTTTACGACTAACATGCCGCCCTGAGATTCTTGATCTTACCACTTTTGTCTCCGCCTCTTCGGCACACCAAATCTTGAAACTTTCTTCTAACTCTCCCATGTACTTTGCTCCGGCAACTAACGTGCCCATGTCAAGAGCAATTTGCCTCACATCCGCAAGATTTCTTGGTACATCACCTCTCATGATTCTTTGAACCAAACCCTCATCAACTGCTCTCTTGCCAACCCCAAGCTCGTCGACGAGGACATTGTTGTTCTTGATCCGGTAAGATAGAATATGAACAACTTCGTCGGATCTCTTCATCGATCATGATTGATCACTGGATCTAATGCGAACTAATGGCATGGCCTGTCGTGCCCTATTCATGAGTGAAATCGCGCTCAATTAGCCCGAGCACGTTCGCCCGCGAGGGTTACGCGCAGCCCAGTTGTGATCCCGCTGCACGTGTACCTCCAATACATCTTGCTTGCCTTCGTCGAATCCCGCAACAAACCTCCCATACCGCCTCCACACGCAAACAAACCAAGACCTACCAGCTTGTCCCGCTCGACCAGGACAGGCAACCCGCCTCTGTTCTGCAATCAGGGCAACCGAATATCCTTACACAACATCTCCTTCTTCGTTTCTTGAACAAGAATCTTCCTCAACCTCAAGATCGTCTCAACAGGGCTCTGATACCAATTGCTAAGTTTCTTGCATGATGAAGATGATGAATCTTCTTGTTCTTGGATGAGAGAGAGAGAGAGGGGAGGAGAGGGAGAGAGGAGCTATAGGAATTTTGTATTCCTTTACTCAAATAGGCTTGTACAAGAGGCATCCTATACATCATTCTACAATGCTCATTTATAGGCATTTACAAAGTATGATAAATCACGGATCAACCTAATTCAAAACCGGACCAATACACAACATACTTTTGTATAAACAAGTTCTTCAAAAAATTTTAAAAAATATAGGTCTAATAAGATAACTTTTTACAAATTTCAAGCGATAAAACTCTTAGAAGCTATAGATGCTCAAAAAAAATCTCAGAAGGAATAACTTCTCTAAAAAATCTCAAAATACATAAACATCATAAGACTCATATTTTCTAAATTTCTTAAAAAGGCATAAGTCTGTGTTATATATTCTCCAAATAACCCTAGAAGAATACAGTATATTAACAGAGCCTGCAAAAGAAAAATTATATAGAACGGTGGTGAACCTCTTTGAAGAAAAAACATGTTAGAGCCCATGAAGGAGGAATTATGAGCTGAGTTTTCCTCCTCTTTCATGGGATATTTATACTTGAAAAGTAGACAGCGAATTACTTTTTTTTCTGCAAAATTTTAAGTGGTTTAATTTAATTTTTAAAATGTTTTTTTAATATATTTTTTATTTTAAACAAAACAAACAAACGTCAGCTGTTTATTTTAAAAGAAAGAAAAAAATAAATAAAAACATCTCTACGCATAAATACTACGTATAATTTGAACGTTAGTCTTATTATTACATGACATATAAAAAAATCAGCTATACGTTATATTTATATATTATAAAATATTGCATACCATGCACATCAGGACTCAATTTCAGATTGGGCAATTTTCTAAACTAAATCTCGTTAATAATTTAATTTGTAATTACTAAATTAATATAAAAAATTTAGAAGTCGTCAAAATCGCTCGTTTGAATGGGTGATTGGCTTCTATCCCAAAAAATGGAGCCGACCTCTAATCTTCTCCATTCCTTCTTTTGTTCATTCGGTCCGTCTTCGCCCGTCGAGCTCCAGCACTACTCGCTAGCCGATCTGCATAAATACGTTAGTATTTTTTTTTTTAACTTTTAAGTTTTTAGTTGAGTAATATTGTTGGAGTGTTTGTGGATTTAAGAATTTTTTTTTTTAATGAACGTATTTTATTTCCATAGATATAAGGTCCAATGGTTCAAGGAAAAATTGAATATCACATTATATTATTCAGTGATTGCATTAATCACCACTAAAGTGTTGAAAGATTTTGAAAAAAAAAAAAGATATTTCTTTTATTGCTAAGTGTGGGATTAACATTGTGCACTTGTTCGTGAACAAGGTGCTCATGCTCTTCTCTTGTGAAGAAAGATGGTGACTTTATATTTTCCATAAAGTAATTCACATATTTGCGGCAATTGAATCATTATGTGATCACATATTAATCTTGAGAAATTACATTTACATTGTATCATTTTTCATTTGCATAATAATTTTTCTAATTAATTAGATCTTACTTGCACATTATTGTGGTGATTTACATATTATATTCATGTGCATGTGTTAAGAGTCACAAACTGCTATACATATCATCTTGCTATTGCATCACTTCGTGGAAGTCATCGAGAGAGGTTAGTATGTTAAATTTTAAATTGAAAATGTATTTTCACTCAAATTAGAAATACCAAAGTAACATATTTTGAGCTTACTTTCAGGGCAATATATTGGAGGTTCCATCACACTTGTTGATGGTGCATGAGTGGCCAATGAATTTCCCCAGGTTCATGGATGCTTTGAGATTCGTTGTATTAGACTATGTAAGACAAATAAAATACATCAGGATGGACTACCATTTACTGACCGCTTTAGTGGAGAGGTGGACACCCCAGACAAAAAGTTTTCACTTTGCAGTGGGGGAATTGACAATAATTTTAAAAGATGTGTCCATGATATTAGGTGCACAAGTGGATGGGCCAACATTTGTAGGACATAATACAATTGGTCTAGGCAGATGATGGCGTAGCTGGCCTAATAGTTCTGATGATTTATTGGGCTCTCATCTAGAGGTAGATGTATTATACCATGACCCATTCAACCATCACATAAGCTCTAAGTTCAGAATGGGAGGCCCATGCATATATATATTCTACTTAGATGGTTATGAAGGACATTCTTGCGAGACTCCTACATTGATCTCACAGACATTGAGTTTTGGCAGCATGTCAGAGCATACATTTTATTTATTATTGGATGCCACATACTTCTAGATACTTCTGGTTTTGAGTTTCACCTACAATATATGTTGTTGATGCAGGAAATCATAATATTCAGGACTTTCTCACACGACACTGCAGTATTGTCGCACCTTTACAAAGAGCATACCGAAGATACAGGGCCCAAGAGGGTGAGCATTGCAGGCTACATTCATTTGTTGTAGATATGGGCATGGGAACATATTCATATCGATAGAACCTTACTTCACATCATGTACCCTAGACAACTCGATGGCTTGAGTGTTGGATTCAGTTACTTAACCATTATTTTTGGCATACACAATTCACATATTCACATGTTGTTAATGAGATACGATTCATATCTTGGTAGGTGCAATAAGGAATGGTTAAGGCAATTTCCTATTACTAACATTGCCACTTACAGAGATGAACTTGACGGACTAATGGAGAGCCAGGTAAAGCAAGTGAACTCACACAAGTTCTCTTAATTCATTTAGGTTATTAAAGTATACTCATATTGTTGTCTAATTTTTAATTTGGTTGTAGTTTACATGGGAGCCATACAAAGCAGAGATTCGTGCTCATGTAGTTCTGATTTGCCTTTCATCTTAGGAGATATAGCTAGGAAGAGTCCCCATTATAAGCTGGAAGAGAGTTGAGTGGCATCTTCCAGACCGAGTTCTTCAACAGTTCAGATACTGCCCCAAAACTAACATGATGCCTATGAAACCTTCATTCATTAGAGTTTACTAGCATGGAAAGGCTAACACTTATTGGGTTTTGTACCCTCAAACATATATAACCTGTTGGGAGAGTAGGAGAGCACACATTATGGCTGGAATTGTCCGTAGTGGTGACTATGACTTCCTGGTGAAGCCGTACTTGACCTGGTTTAGATCTTGGGCTACACTTTATATGTTGAAGGAACCTATGGAACTACCACTGCTACTTACTACCCAAGAGCACCCGCAGAGTGCCATATAGTACATGAAGCAATACTTTGCATATTAATTTAAATTTATTATTCTTATATAAGGTAATAGATTCTTCATTCAATTGTAGCAGGATTTCTTTCTTCAAACAAAGAGAAGACTACAATGTTATTTCGGAGGGACTGAAGATACTTCTATGCATCACGATGTTAACTTTATATGGGAGCTATGCCATAGTTTACGATAGCAAATATACATTAATGATGATCGATACTTTGAGGAGACCGAGTCTCAGCATACTACATTCAGCCCGTTACATACTACTGTAGATCCATATGGTGGTGACCCATCTTCTTACGCTAATGAGGGTCCCTCTCAGGGATACCTTACGTTTTCTACATTGTCGGACATTTCCTCAAGGTTGACGCTAGATTTTGTTTCCTCATCATTGGGCGATGATTCTAATAGTCAGGCCAATGCTACTAAGGAGGAGCAGCACCACCAATGCACTAGGTCATTATGTGCACCACAATGTTTTACACTTGGCACTAATGCGATACCACATCAGCATACAAGGGGGCGTTAGTGATGTGTACTATTTACCTTTTTGGGTGTTTTGCCTATATCTATGATAATGACATTGTTTTCCTTTGTTATGTATGTCATAGTGCATTTTGTTATATTTGATTTTGTTCCATTACATACTCATAGTTATTATGCGATAATGTTGTGACTACTCACTGCAACTTCACAGCTCAAGACAGTAATTCGTTGGTAACAATAGAAATCTGTTAAAAATTCTATTTTACAGGTATAAAATTATTCGATAATAATTCGCGTGTCGGAAAGTCTAAACCTGCAAACTTTTTTTTACCGAAAACATTTTCATCGAATTTTTGACGAAAAAATTGATTGGAAACTGGCATTTTCCTGTTAACGTATTCTGGCGTTTTATCGACGGTAGTTCCGGCGGAAATTATACGAAACCAAAAAGCATACATGAAGATACCTTCTCTTGCAAATGTCTAATGATAACAACCATAACAAAAGCAAAGCATACACAAAATTTCATTCTCTTACAAATGTCTAGTGAGAACATCCATAACAAAGGCAAAAAGAACACACCAAGATACCTGATCTCTTATCGAGGCAGCGACTATCTCTTACTGGAGGCGACAAGTAGAGGCAATCAACGGAATCGAACGGTACAAGTTTGACGGAGAAAGTCGGCGAGGGTCCTTAGACGCGAGCAAAGCAAACGAAGGAAGAGGGAAACAAATGAGGAGAAAGACGACAGAGGGGCAAAAATAGGGCGGATTATTCCTTAGTAGCATCACCAGCAGTTAATAAGTCGGTAACTATTCGCCAAATTTAAGTAAGCCAGCATAATGTTCGCTGGTAATTCTTCCGGTAATAACTTGCGAAAATTACGCCGGAAAATTTTTAAATGCCGGCAAAAAACCGACAGAATATGTGCCGGTGTTCTAGGGTTATATTTCGC
>NW_021319540.1:33578-150254 GCF_001605985.2 Dendrobium catenatum | reverse complement strand
GTCGAAACCCGTCAGGGGCACCCCCGACACATTGTGTAGAGGTGTTACCTAATTTTTGTTTAAGAATAATTATCATTATATAAGATGTTGATGATATTTTTAAAATGTATTCAAGTACAAATAATCATTAGTCACTAAAATGATATAATGATAATTATTGTCATTTAAGGTTAACCATGGAATCAAATGAATTTTTTTATTATGAGTTTGATATATATTGTTTAAAGGATCCATTAGTCAAACATTGTCATTTAAGGTTAACCATGGAATCAAATGAATTTTTTATTATGAGTTTGAAAAAAAAAATTCTACATTTTTACTTATAAATTTGCCCCCCCCTGAAAACTAAGGTTGGTTCCGCCCCTGTATATCATCAACAATTTACTATTATATTTCAATTAATTTTGGTAATAATTATTTATACTATATTTAAATATAAAAAAATTTTAAGTTAAACGTATTACCTATTACATGTGTATAATTGCATTACAATACTATAACTTCAGTCATATCGTTCGCTCCTTCGCCATCAAGCAACACTACAAAATAATTCGTACTTCCTAAGAGTTCAACTTCCTCTCCAACTCGGAAATCCTCTGCCTCCGATGAACAAAATTTCCATCGGCATCACATTCCTCATATTCCTCAATTTTCATTGATGTCTTGTTATGTAGTTATATATTGTCATTGTAGTAGAAAAAAAAAAAAAGTCATTGTAGCATTCCTCAATTTTCATTGATGTTTTCTTATGTAATTATGTATTGTCATTGTAGCCACTACAATAAACCGCTAATTTTTGAAATAATAGTTTGACATATCTTGTAGAATTTTTCATTTCTTTTTCCATACACCAAATGCTCGTTCTATTACATTTCTTAATGAGGAATGTCGCTTATTAAATACCTCTCGATGCCCCATACTAGGTTGACTTACTCTTCGAAAATCTGGTATATGATATTGAGACTATAGTTATGACTTAAAAAAACCTCGTTGAACTCGTTATCTAACATCAACTAAATAAAATTTACCTATTAAAAGATATGTTAACATCCTCATCAACTTTAACATAAAATATCCTTCTAAATTCATACTTATTAATTAAGAAATATCTAATGACGGTGTAGGAAAATTGTATGTTGGACTCCTTACAACATATTGAAAGATATGGACATCAAGAGCTAAACTCTCACATCATATTGTCACAAATGTAAAGCACATATTAAAATTTTAGACTCTCATCACATTTTATATAGGTGAATGATGTCGCCTTATATACAAAATTTGATCTTCATAAAAAATATGAGCGTCTACATGAGTTCACTAGCCCAAATACAATCCTTAAAACATATAGCTCGGATCATCTCTAATATATATAAGAATGTCACGAAATAAAATTTAAGTTAAATATTTTTTATGACACTATGTAGCAGTATTATGAAACAAAAGAAGTTTTTTTTTTTTTTTTTCTATTTCACCGTTTCATAGGAAAAAAGCAATAGAATCAGACAAGTAAGATCATCTCCAACCGTTCGGCAAACAACCGAATGGAGGCCCTCAAACGTCGCAACCGAATGTCATTTCTTCCGCTATTTGATCGCAGTTGAATTGACGTCGCACTGTTCACTTGCGCCATTTCTTTCTCTCTACCGAACTCGTCCGAGAAAGACGCGAAAGAAACGAACGATGATTTGGGGGCAAAATGACGTTTCACTGGAGATGAATCACGGCACTTTTTGATTTTACTGTATTTTACAGTAAAAAATGAGAGTTTCGGCTGGAGATGCCCTAAGAGGCCAAAAGTTTTTTTTGGCCGATAAAAACAATGAAGTTTCAGAAAAAATATATTTACAAATGCCTTGCTTCCAAACAAATTCCGTCAACTGAATTTGCTGTTTCAAACCGGAAAACTGTGGAATTACGCCGAACCAAACGCGCCTGAAGAAATGTGCTCAGCTTTGGCCGGAAAACAGCTTCGCTTTCCCCTATGGTCGCCTTCTCTGGGAGATGTCGGAAAATATCCAACCTTTCCCATTCTTTCTGCTATTTTTCTTTGTATTCTCACCTAATCCTTATTCTTCTATCTCCTTTATCATCACCGCCGCCACAGCATCCAACCTACCGCCGCTGAAGCCGCCGCCGCCGCCGCCTGAAAAAGAAGTTATACTCGATCTTAAGAATTTCCTCCTCGTAAATAACCGCATAAACCCCGGCCAGTACGCCGGATGGAACGAGTCCGATCCATCCCCTTGCCGTTGGTTCGGCATCTCATGCAACTCCAATGGCCGCATCACCGGTATCAACCTCAACAACTCCAATATTAACGGCTCCATCTTCCCCCACTTCTATCTTCTTCCAGAGCTCACTCACCTCGACTTATCAAGCAACAGTTACTTCGGCCAAATCCCGACGGAACTCACCCAATGCCGGGGCCTCCGGTATCTGAATCTATCCCACAATTTCATCGACGGTGAACTCATCCTTTCGGGCTTCCCCCTTCTTAATACCCTCGACGCCTCCTTTAACAGATTAAAAGGTCGCTTCTTGGATACCTTCCCGGAGAAATGCGGCAGTTTGGTTTTTATCGACATCTCGTCGAACAATTTTACCGGCGAGATAGGAGACTATTTTGACGGATGCAGGGCGGGATTGCGGTATCTGGATTTAAGCTTAAATGGGTTCACAGGGGAGTTGTGGAGGGGATTTTGGTTTCTTAGGGAATTCTCGGCGTCCGATAACCATTTCAGAGGAGTAATCTCGCCGGAGACATTCCCGGCGAGGTGCAACCTGGAAGCTCTGGACCTGTCTGGCAACACGCTGAGCGGGAATTTCCCAGATTCGATTGCTAACTGCTCAAATCTCACATCTTTGAATATTTGGGGGAATTTCTTCACCGGTTCGATTCCTTCCGGTGTCGGGTTGCTTACAGAGCTCGAATCTCTCTTCCTCGGAAACAATAGCTTCGAGAGGGATTTGCCAGTAAAGCTTCTTAACTGCAAGAAACTGAAATTTCTTGATCTCAGCCGGAATCAATTCGGCGGAGAAATCCAGGAAATATTCGGGGAACTCACTTCCCTCAACTTCTTAATACTGCATTCGAATTCGTATACCGCGGGAATCGAAGAATCCGGAGTGCTAAATCTCCCAAATCTACTCCGGCTTGATCTCAGCTTCAACAATTTTTCCCGTAAGCTCCCTGCTGCCGCCGCCGATATGCCGGTGATTATGCTATTGATCCTCTCTCACAATGATTTTTATGGTGGAATCCCTCCAGAGTACGGAGGGATCTCAACGCTGCAGGTGCTGGATCTCTCCTTCAATAGGCTTAGCGGCGAAATTCCTCCGCAAGTCGGGAACTTGACCTCGTTACTATGGCTCATGCTCGCGAACAACGAAATCACCGGAGAAATCCCGATGGAGATCGGTCAATGCAGCAGCCTCATATGGTTAAACCTAGCCAACAACAGCCTCTCCGGTCGAATCCCGCCGGAGATATCGACAACTGGGCGGTCTCCGTTGCCGACGTTCGCAAAAAATAAACGATTTGGCGACCTCGCTGCCGGGTCCAGCGAGTGTCTAACGCTCAAACGGTGGTTTCCGGCGAGCTTCCAACCGTTTAGCTTCATCTACAACGGGATGACACGGAAGAGGTGCAGCAAGACCTGGGATCAACTCCTCAAGGGCATTGGCCTCTTCCCTGTTTGTTTAAATTCCTCAAAGCCATTTCAAACGTTAGACAGCTCCGGCTACCTCAGGCTTTCCAGCAACCTTCTCTATGGGGAACTACCACCCGAGATTGGTTCAATGAAAAGGCTCAGCCTGCTGGAAATAGAGGGCAACGACCTCTCTGGTTTGTTACCTTCGAAAATCGGCTCGCTTCCACTCATCGAGCTTGACGTCTCCAACAACCAGTTCTCCGGCCAAATTCCCCCAGCGATTGGCCAAATCCAGTGCCTTCAAAGCTTAGACCTTTCCCTAAACAATTTTTCCGGCGAGTTTCCGTACAGTCTCAACGATCTCTCCTTCCTCAACAAGTTCAACGTCTCCTTCAACCCCTTGCTCTACGGCGTCATTCCCATGAGCAGCCATATCACAACTTTTGGCAACAGCTCCTTCTTCGGAGATCCTCTCATCTCCTTCTACCCTCAGAACGCCATGCCTCCACCCTCCACCACCGTCTATGGCCGCCAGTCCTCAGGTAACATGATCTCCTTATGGGTCTTCGTCGCCTTAACCTTGTTTAGCTTACTGTTCGGCATCGCTTTCCTTTTCCTCTGCCTCACAAGCCGAAGTCGATCAGCAATCGATCCTCTCTTACATTCCAACCAAGATCCCACATTTTCCCAATCAGAGAATCTAATTTTAGATCAAAATTCGATATTTCCTTCTCCTTCGGGGTCTTCTTCCTCGCAGCCTTCCAGCGTCCCTATCGTCAGCGTGCGCGTGTACGGAATGAACAAAACAGCCTTCACTTACCCTGACATCGTGGCGGCGACCCAAAACTTCTCCTCCGACAAGTTGATCGGCCGTGGAGGTTGCGGCGAGGTATATTCCGGTGATCTCCCGGACGGCCGGCGAGTGGCAATCAAGAAATTACAGAGAGGAGGTTATGAAGGGGAGCGACAATTCCGTGCAGAGATGGAGACGCTAGCTGGTGGTCACCCCAATCTCGTTGCACTCCACGGATGGTGCCTCGCCGGCTTCAAAAAGCTCCTTATCTACGAATACATGGAAGGTGGAAGCTTGGAAGATGTCATCAAAGACCAAAACGGATTCCAATGGGAGCAGAGAATGGCGGCAGCAGTGGCGGTGGCACAAGCATTGGTGTACCTCCACCACGACTGCTCGCCGGCGGTGCTGCATCGCGATGTTAAAGCTAGCAATGTGTTGATGGATGGGAAAGGAGGAGTTAAATTAACGGACTTTGGGTTGGCGAGAGTCGTGGTGGATGGGACGAGTCATGTGAGCACAGTGGTGGCGGGTACGGTGGGTTATGTGGCGCCGGAGTACGGGCAGACATGGAAGGCGACGACGAAAGGAGATGTGTATAGCTTCGGCGTGCTGCTCATGGAATTGGGAACGGCGAGGCGGGCGGTGGAGGAGGGAGAGGAGGAGGGGCTAGTGGAATGGTGGAGACGAGTGGGGGTGGAAGGGGTGATGGCGGGGATGGAGGGATGGGGAGAGGAAGGTAGAGAGGTGATGAGGGCGTTGGTGAGGGTGGGGATAAGTTGCGCGGCGGAGGCGCCCCTACGGCGGCCAGAGATGAGGGAAGTGTTGACATTATTGTTGAGTGTCGCGTCGAGGGAGGAGAAATGTGGTAGCCTGCAGTTAACTGGATGAGGATCCGTTCAAATTTTGCCATCCCCATTAAATTCTTTCTCCGGATCTTCGAGCCTGCTCCAATGTGAATCTCATCTCTTTCTATCTCACTGTAATTTTTTCTCTCCCGCCGCAACTTTCTCTTCAATGTGCAAATCCGAACGTCGGCTTTGTAGCCGGAGAGCGGAGCCTCCCAATCCCAGAGCAGATATTCCTCGTCTCTTGACCGCCCTCGTACATTTCTTTATGAATAATCAGATGCTTAGAAAACAAAGATCGACATGGTGGGGTGCTCAACTAGTTGGAATGATAGGTTTTTAGTTGGCCAAATTTTCAGAACAAGCTTTTCACCAGTGACATTTAGAGGAATGAGCATGAATTTTAAAAAAATTATAAAGCATCAAATACGCCATATGATGTGGCACATTCTAAGAATGCGTCAATCTCTTCGACCCTATTAACATCACACATTCTTCAGTATTGCATGGATACGGGTTCATAGCACTTTAGCCATTCTAAAGTATAAATATTTTTTTAAAATTTTTCTTAAAAATAATTTTTTCTTTCTTATTCTCATCTCTCAATACCTAATTCTCACAATTAACAAATCTTTAATAATGCATTTTAATTAAAATTTCATATTTTAAATTAATTTAAATTTCTTCATCAATTCGAATACTATGTTCGTTAATTATGTAATAACTTTTTTTAATTTTTTTAATAAATAATGTAACAATACTTTATTTGAAATTAATTCTTATTTATATCCTTAAACAATTTGTCCTTTTAATTATATCTTTAACTACCGAAACAAATTATTCACATATACTTAATTTAACTTTATATATTATATTATGATTCAACTCAACTTTACTTTCAATCAATATTTCAATCAACTTATAATATTCACCTTATCAATATTTTTTAATCAATATTAATATCACCTACCATAACAAATTTAATTTAATAGGCCAAAGTTTCATTAAAAATACTCAAAATTTTAAAACGTTATTTTTTGATGCATTAGTTTTTCCTTTATTTACTCATCACTATTAATTAAATTAACCAAAAATATATAATTTTTATTACAGCTATATTTTTTATATTAAATGAAATATATATTTCTTCTAAAATTTCAACAAAATATTAAATGAAATCACTATTTTTTTCTAAAATTTTTAGAAGTTAATTTTCTTATAATCTTTATTATTATCCATTTAATTCTCATCATCATTTCATTAAAATTAAAAAGGCCAACTCGATTATACAAGAAATGAGAATTTGATTACACACTCAACCTTTAATTGCCAGGCCAATTATATGTTCACTGAAAACGTAGTCTAATCATTTAGACGTGGAGCTGAATACGAGGCTGAATACGAAATCTTGTGAGTTTTAAGCAACCATAGCACAATGCGCTGGAACGATTAGCGCAATCCACGCAATGCTAAAGAATGCGTTATGGTAATAGGCGCATTCAAAGAATGCGCTGAAAAGATTGACGCATTCTTTGAATGCGCTACATCATGTGGCGTATTTGATGCTTTATAAATTTTTTAAAATTCATGCTCGTTCCTCTAAATGTCACTGGCGAAAGGCTTGTTCTGAAAATTTGGCCTTTTTAGTTTGTCAATACGAAGATGATAAAATTTCTAAAATTTTATGAGGTGGCGCCGCGCCCATTTTAATGATTCAATGAGTTTCAAGCAAACTCTTTTATCCCAGGTCATTATAAATAATTTTGGAGTTCAGATTAAGATTTTATTTGGGATAATTTTCTTCTGACTTTTTATGATAATTTTTAGTACAATTTTTTTTTTGAATTTAAAATTTTAATATTAGAAATGCATTTTAAAAAAATGCAATATAAAAATGGTCTCAAATGAAGTCTAAAGCTAGTGATAAAAATGAGCTATTGTTATATGCTTCTTTTAAAGATGGCCAAAGTTTTGAAGTGATAAAAAAGAAGATGGAACACATTTATGTCGAGTGTCAATAGAACTAGAATAGCTTGGGTCGCTAATGAAATAAAATATTTAGTAAAGAAGCATCTATCAAAAATAATTCAACCGCATTTTTTATGTAGTGAATCGACAAAAGAAATGAGCTGCTAGAAGAAAAAAAAAAAGCATGGAATAACCCAAATAACTCAAAAGAGAATGTATATTTTCTATCTCCCTTCTTAAACCATTGTTTGTATATATAATGGCAATAGAATATTCTAGAGAGCAAAAAGGTAAAATAAACCTATATTCTAATATAACTACAATATTCCACATCAAATTTTTATTTTTTATTTTTTGAAAATAAGGGGCAAACCCCAAATTTCATTATAAGAAAGTAGTTACATGTAAGAGATTGTGATAAACAATCAAAGACTAAACTAAGAAAAATTGAACTAAAAGGTAAATACATAAATCAAAAGCTTAACAAAAGAGTGTAAAAAATACACTAGATAAAATGAGCTAGAAATAAAAAAAGAGTTGAGAGATCAAAATAGGGTGCGGCCGCCCAATAAGTCAAGTAGGGACAAAAAAGCTCAGTATTTAGAAATTGCATCCATTAAGCCACAAATATCCCATGCTATGGGGATTACAATCATATAGAGACCATGTTGCAAAGAACCACCATCCAGGGATGAAGATGCACTTTAATCATACTTGCCCAAAATACCAAACTCATTGCCATAAGTCAAAACCGAGTGCAACAAAATGAGAAAAGCAATGGGATACTATAACAGAACCCCACAGGATAAGACAACAGAAATCCATAACACAGGCCCAAATGAGAAGCAATAGCAGAATTTCCCCAAAGAAAAGCTTCGAAACAGAGCCAGAAAAGGCAAATCGCCAGACAACACAAAAACCAACTAGCCCGCATGTAAAATTAAGCCTTTAAATTCATCTCCATTTTTCCATCTTTACACCTTGAAATAGACTGATTTTCTAATAATCTCATGGATGGTAAAATTGCTTTTGATAGGGTGAAAAATTTCCTCTCATTTCTTTCCCTCCATATATAATAAATTGAACACCATAAAAGTAAAAAACTCAGCTTGGCTGAACTATGCTTGACCCTATCAGTAATGAAATCCACAATTTGAATTAGATTCGGGCGCAGGAGAGAGTTCGATAGGCTGAGAATTAAAGTTGAGATGATAGAGATGGAAAAATCACACTAAAAAAATAAGTGTGTTGCACTCTCTGATTTCATTTTACACATGCAACAAAATACTATTGTTTTTTTTTTTTTTTTTTTTTTGATCAATAGATGAAATTATAAGTAGGATAAACTATTACACTAAACCAAGCATAAAAAAAATTACAAACAAATATGAAGTGATCTCTTAAAGATCATAAGAAAGATATATAGCTAATAAAAGCCAGAACAATTTACTCCAGATGAATCGAAGTAGATTAATGAAAAGAAGCTGGTGAGAAAGCATAAGCATAGGAATGGCCATGTTGTGACTTTGGGCGGAATTATTATGTGTTGTTATGGAATCGTCCGAAGGTCAATCAGGACGCACCACGCCACCAATACGTCGTGTATCGTTACTGTGTATCGTTATGTGTCGGGTGACGTGGCGCATCATGATTAATCTCTGAACGGTTTGATGGCCACATGTAATAATCTCTCCGACTTTGGGACTTGCCAAGAAGGAAAGAAGATGGTGGGATAATAAAAGAAAAGGGAGGTCTGGTTCATAGAACATCATAGCGGCATGCGGCATGATATTTTTTAGAAGGAAAAAAGAGATTAAATTTATATATTTTATCAATGCGTGGTTCAACAAAAATTAAAAGAAGGGCAATAAAATAAAGGGAAATTTACATACATACCACTTTATAACATTCTATTTACATATCTAACACCTAAAACTTTAATATTACATAAATACCACCCTATATTATTTTAATATCAAATATACCACCCATATTTCCTTCCTACCACTCATATATTTCATTTCTACCACTCATATTTCATATAAAAGTGAACTATGGGTGGCATATTTGTAATATTAAAGTTTTAAGTGTTAAATATGTAAATAGAATAGTATAAAGTGGTATGTATGTAAAAATTAAGAGTGATATATCATCAAAAAATTATCTTGATCATCCGAACAAAATCAAGTTGAAAACATCAAAAATTAAATTCGGGACCATTTGAACATTGATTTTAGCAAACTTATAGTCGAACTGAAGGTCTCGGAAATACAAACCCAATGAGATCAAATTTGACCCAATCCGAGCTCAAATAGGTCCAAATCAAAGACCCGAAACGCATTTGGAAGCTTCAATCCATAATTTGGATTACCAATAAGTTTCCAAACGTGACATGCTTATAATCAAATCGAGGGGCCGGGCTTGACGAAACAAATCCAAAGAGGCCTAAGATTGTCAAATTATGATATCATTAAGACATTCTAATGTCCAGTAAACAATCTATATCAAGGGAATCAACATCGGTCATCCATTCAAGCCACTCTCAATTTACACTTGATCTTCCTCCTTTTAAGTGGTCATGCTACTCTCAAAAAATTATAAATAGACCCCTCATTTCTCACGAAAAGAGGACCTAAGAAAGAAGGGGAGGAAGAGAGTTCTCTTGCCACCAGACTCGTCCTCGACCACCGCTAGACTTCAACCCGGCCACAAACTGTCGCTGGACTTCTGCTCGTCCATTGACTGACGCTGGATTTCTGCTCGACCACCAACTGACACCAGACAGAAGAAAGAAAAGAAGGAAAAAAGGAAGTGAAAGAAAAAAATTCTCTTTCCACCGGACTCCACCTCGACCATCGACCGTCGTCGAACTTTCACCGGACATGTTCGACTCGACCACCAAATGATGTCGAACTTCTGCCCATCGCCAGTTTTTTACATGTCGCCAGACTTCTATCAGTCGCCGGACTTTCGTTGGACTTCTGCCCAAGCCCAAACTTCAGCCCGTCGACGATCTTTCATTTGAATTTCACCCAGCCACCGAAGGATGTCAGACTTCCACCTGGCCTCTAACTAATGTCGTAATTCTGTCCGGACACTAATTGACGTTAGAATTCTGCCTGGCCACGGACTGAAGCTAGATTTCTGCCCGGCCACCAACTAAAGCCGAACTTCCACCCGGCCACCGAATGATGTCGGGCTTCTACCCGGCCACCAACTGGCATCAGAGTTCCACCCGGCTTCCAGCTATTGTTGGACTTCCACCCAACAAAGGTCTTTCCGACCTCCATCGCCCACCAACCACGGTCATTCCGACCTCCTTCTACGGTTAAGATCCTTTCAACCTATATCGTTCACCTACTATGGTCTTGCCCACTAAACAAACATGTCAATACTGATTCTTTCTATTTCCTCCATGTAATGTGCTTTGTATGATGTATATTTGCTACATCAAACCAAGACCTTCCCCCTAAGGAAGGGCCTCATTTGTAATTGATTGCAAGCACTAGTGAACTCATTCAAATTGGGCTATGCCCCGTGATTTTTCCCATTTTTAGACGTTTTCCAGGTAAAAATCTTGACGTCTTTTATAAATATTGCACTTTATCTATTTTATTTGATTGTGTGTTTGATCTTCGTACAAAGCTAAGACGTTAAACTTTATAATTCTCTACCACCATGAATTTTTCAAGACGCAACAAAGATAGTATACAAAACTACATCAAATCAAAAACAAAAAATTACTATGATATATAATAAAGTATTTCACAACATTACTATAATATATAATAAAATATTTCACAACATCAAATGAAGGAGAAGCCCTTACCAATTGGGCACCCATAGTGTAGTATATGAAGAATAGTATTTGGTTTCTATTTTATGAGGAGATGAATTAAATTGGACCAATGGATCTCATTTTTAACATCATATAATTTCAGCAGTAAAATGTGTTTCCTACTATGCTTTTCAAATTACGGTCACAGTTTCTATTTTGCAATTATTTTTTTTATTGTTTTCAAGAAAATTTTATATGAAAATGCTGATTTTTATAGCAATTTCAAAAAAAAATTATTTTCCTCACAACAAACTTTATAAAAAATTATGGCCGTTCCAAAAAAAAAAAACTTAAGATTCATTTAAAAAAGTTTTTTTATTATGTTCTAAAGCATTTTTCTAACAAGAGATTTTTGTATTAGAAAATTACTTTACAAAAATCTCTAGTATAAAAATCTATTGACGTAGATATTTTTGTAATAAAAATTTTCTTTAAAAAGCACTTCAAACGAAGCCTTAACCATGAACTTTTATTTGGTCCGGTGAACGTACGTAGAACTACGTTCGGCCGGCACTAAGATTGCAGGCACAAAACGAGAAATACCGAGCAATACCAACAATAACCAGAAATAACATTATGTGAAGACAAAATACCGAATTATACCGAGCAATACCGAGCAATACCGAGTAATCCCAAAAAATACCGAGAGGGATTACTCGGTATTGCTCGGTATAACTCGGTATTGCTCTTCACAAATCGGTATTCCTCGTTATTATCAAACAATACCTAGCAATACCGACCAAATACCGAGCAAAAACCGAGTAACAATCCTCAGACCGAACGTAGAACTACGTCCGATCAGATGACGTAATAAAAGTTCCTTAACCACACGTTCCAACTTCAATTAAAATTTCTATCACTGCTAACTGTGGGGGGTATTTTGACTCTTATTTTTATACGGTTATGTTTTAGATGATTAATTTAATTAAAATAAGAAGCCAGAACAAGCCCTTGACTGCTAACTTTAAATAATTAAATAAAGTTGAGGATTATGATTATGAAGATTTAATACTGCTCGATATTTAAACCCAAAAAAGGACAAACAATTTGACCGAATTCAATAAAATAATTATTTTAGCACTCTTTTTATATTTAAAAATGCAAAGTAGAGGCTGACTTTTTTATTATTATAATAATTTGGTTTTCTTTTCCAAATAATTTTGATGTATTTATATATTAATACATACATTTTAATATTTTCTTTTAAATAATTTCAAAATAATCATTAATATTAGCATTTCTAAAATAAAATATTTATTTTTATGCTTATGTTCCGAACTTATTGATGCACTTATGGATTTAAAAATGGAATTAGCTAGATTGATCGAAGTGATTGTAAACTTGTCAAATGATCATGAACTCAAAGAATCGACAAATCATTGAGCCAGTTTTGATTTCTTAAAATTAATCGGTTCAATTGTTACACTATTAAGCACTTTTGATCTTTGGTACAATGTTTATTTTTTTAATTATAATTATAAATTATAAATTTAATAAATAGGAAAACCCCCAAATCCCCCAAACAAGTAAACCTTATTTAACCTTGGAAATGTATATTTATTTTTTTAATCAAAATTTAGATATTAAATATATAAATATATAAAAATTATGTGGTGCATATGTAAATCATCTTATATTTAAATACATTTAAATATTTGTGCTATATATATATATATATACTTACTTACAGGGATATTAAAGAATATAGTTTGGAAAACTAATACTAATTACAAAGTTTGAAAAGAAATAAAAAAAATTTAAGGATTGAACTTATCAAGAATAAAACTTAGGCTTCATTTGAGACAATTTTTTTATTGTTTTCTAAAGCAACTTTTTAATACAAAAATTTTTAATTCATTTTTTTTATCAAAAAATTGCTTTAAAAATATTTTAAAAATTGTCACAAACGAAGCATTAATCAAAGTCAAAATCCGATTGAGCTATTCATCAATTATGTATAAATTAAACTAAATGACTCGTAGGCTTCATTTGGGATGATTTTCTTAATTCTTCTAGCACAAAAATTAAATTTTTATAATAAAAAGCTGCTTTAAAAAGCATTAAGAAAGCCATCCCAAATGAAACCTTAAGTTAATTACTTGAGTATGACAGTCAAATTCTATCAAATTTAACAAGTAAAAAACTTGAAAAGTTGCAAAATACAAAGGCCCACATATGGATTGCTTGCACAATAAGTGTGGAATATATAGTAGTACAATTAATTATATAGATTTTAAAGGAGGTTGATGTACCAATAAATATCTTTACTATAGCCTTTAAGGTGTACCATCCAATCAATGCATAGTGAATTTTTTTCCCCCTTTGATAGTATGCCAAATCTACCCTATTCTTCCTTTTTATCTCTCATATTTCATTTTTTTTAGTGATAATCAAAGGCTATAATGCTATATGACTTGTTATATTTATAAGATGGCACATAAAAGCAAAAGAAAGCATGTAAGCATTAAGAGTTCAAAGAAAGCATATTGTGTGATGATTTAAAATGTATGAATAATCATGATTGTTTCAAATAAATAATAATTTAAATTAATAAAATAATATATATTTAGGGTTTAGATCTATCAAATGTAAAGCAAATTTTGTGATGATTAATAGAGCATTGATTATTATCAAGGAGTTAATTTTGTGAAAATGAAACAATTGGACATGAAAATTTTATTGAAATAATATTTGGCCAAAAAACATAAAGAATAGAAGTGGTAAAATTGTGTTAGACTTAATAAATAAATTAAGAATTTAAAAATTAAATATTGTCTTATAGACAATGAAAAAAGTTACATGGCCTACTTTTAACCTTGTCGTATCATGATAATATACAAGTATCGAGTATTTGAACATATTTGAAAACGTGATTGTTAGAGCCAACAACATTTATTAGAAATTATAAATAAATTTCTAATTGAATTTAGAATTCAAATTAGAAATAAAGTTAACTTGTGTTTTCTGCCCTAGGACTTCTACTAGAATCCATTATAAGAACAATGTGGATTAACTTCTTAGCAATGTAATGAGATCTAATGCAGATATAAATAAAAGAGGGCTACAAGGGGCACAAAATTGAAATGATTTCACTATTAGTCATTGGTAACAAATATTGTTCTTCTTTATAATTGGGGATTGTGTTGATAAAATATAATAGAAATAAGTTGTATAAAACCTGTGATGGAAGTTTGAATAATCATGTAACATAAGAGTTATGATTGAGAGATCAGTTTTTGTCAATTTGACATGCGCTACCTTAAAGGTGATGATGTGCATCAACCTTATTAGTAACAGCGGGTGATGAAGTTAACATGCATTGGTGTTATCAAGCAATAATAGTCAGGAGACTAAAGTAGGGTGGCATTGGTTGGGATACTATTATCATGTAGTATTAGTTGGGAGACCATATGTAACAATTTGAATTTCTGAAAATAATTACAAATAAAAAAAGTTGAATTTCTATTTGAACTAGAGCGCTGCAGCATTAGGCCTAGAGTGCATTGTATTTTCAATACTTGTAAACAATTGCAATGATTTTTTTCAGTGAAGGAGGAGAGAGAAAGAGAAATCTAGATTTTTCATTTTTGGATCACTTTGCCACTTTTACAAAAAAGTATTCATATCAAAGTATATGATTCTAATCCTATATCTATTTTTAAAGATTTTAATTTTGACTTCTCTTCAAATCAATTTTACTGAATATTTTCCTACTCTATTGAACTTTTATTGCACAATTTTTTGTATTTTATCGTATTGATTATCTTGATTATTTTGACTATAATTTTTTTGAATTATACCGAATAAAATAGAAGTTATTGAATTTTATATGATTTATAATGTATAATAATTAGATAGTTTATTCAAGCATAATGTTAACACAACCATTATGAATGGAAATATATTTGTGATTGGGTAATAGTTGATCGCTATTGATTTTATTATAATATGTGTAAAAGACAAGTAAAGGCTATTTGACCTATTGGTTGAAGATTAATTGACCTAAACATCATTGTAGGCCAACAAGCTTTCTTTTAAATACTGTGATTGGATGTTATTTTCTACTGATTCATCTGATACAAGAATGCAATGATTAGGAGTTATAAGAAGTTATTACTGTGCCGACGGACAAAGAGTGGTGACTCTATTTACTGAGCAAATAGTTATTGATTATTGATTATCGACCATTGAGAGTTTCTTGTATTTGTTGTCTGCCCGATGGAAGTACGAACTACATCTTAAACACTAGAGTTAATTCATCTCATGTGATCTATGCATTGATTTTCCCTGGAATTTCTCTCACTGCTGTCGAATTCACCATCTCTTAGCATCTCCTTCAAAGAGAAATACACCAATGATATCTTCCTATTCTTTGGACATAGCATGCTATTGAAGATCTTTTTTATCCTCAGTAATCAATCTTCTGCAACCTGTGGTCCTACATCTTCTTCGAATAATAGAGGCTTTAGCTCATGAAATGCATGTAAATATTTATCTCCCTTTTCTTCCTAGTTCCCTTGTTGCTTTGCTGAGCTGTTGAGCTCACTCTTGTTTTCTGGTGGTTTTCAGGTTCTGGGAAAGGGAAGGAAGTCCAGGAGTAGATTTCTGAGTTCTGATCCGTATAGGTATTGTTTGTACCTTTTGATTTTTTGTACAGTCATGGCTTTTCTGTTCTGTCTTTCTTTCTGTTCAAAAGCCATGTACTGTATCTGTAGATGATTGTTTTGAGGAAAATAAAAATATATATATTTTGTTCCGCTGCATTTGGTGACTAATAGTAGCTCTGTGGTTGTGTGTCTGTTGAGTTTAAATATTTGGAAGATTCAGTTCAGAAACCAATTCCAAAGCCAGATCCTGGATAAAAAGATTTTGTCGCGGTTCGGCTCGGGCGGGATCCGTCCCCGTCGGGTTGGGTCGTGACATAAGTTGTATAAAACCTGTGATGGAAGTTTGAATAATCATATGACATAAGAGTTATGATTGAAAGATCAGTTTCTGTCAATTTGACATGCACTACCTTAAATGTGATGATGTGCATCAACCTTATTAGTAACAACGGGTGATGAAGTTAACATGCATTTGTGTGATCAAGCAATAATAGTCAGGAGATTGTAGTAGGTTGGCATTGGTTAGGATACTATTGTCATGTAGTGGTAGTTGGGAGACCATATGCAACAATTTGAGTTTTTGAAAATAATTACAAATAAAAAAGTTGAATTTCTATTTGAACTGGAGCGTTGCAGCATTAGGCCTAGAGTGCATTGTTTTTTCAGTACTTGTAAACAATTGCAATTATTTATTTTTTTCAGTGAAGGAGGAGAGATAAAGAGAAATCTAGATTTTTCGTCTTTGGATCACTTTGCCACTTTTACAAAAATTATTCAGATCAAACTATATGATTCTAATCCTATATCTATTTTTTAAAGATTTTAATTTTGACTTCTCTTCAAATCGATTTTACTGTATATTTTCCTACTCTATTGAACTTTTATTGCACAACTTTTTGTATTTTATCGTACTGATTATCTTGATTATTTTGACTACACTTTTTATGAATTATGCCAGATAAAATAGAAGTTATTGAATTTTATATGATTTATAATGTATAATAACTAGATAGTTTATTTAAGCATAATGTTAACACAACCATTATGAATGAAAATGTATTTGTGATTGGGTAATAGTTGATCGCTATTACTTTTATTATAATGCGTGTAAAAGACACGTAAAGGCTATTTAACCTATTGGTTGAAGATTAATTGACCTAAACATCATTGTAGGCCAACAAGCTTTTCCTTTAAATACTGTGATTTGATATTATTTTCTATCGATTCATATGAAACAACAATGCAATGATTAGGAGTTATAAGAAGTTATTACTGTGCCGACGAACAAAGAGTGGTGACTCTATTTACTGAGCCATTAGTTACTGATTATTTATTATCGACCATTGAGAGTTTCTTATATTTATTGTCTAGCCGATGGAAGTACGAACTACATCTTAAACACTAAAGTTAATTCTTCTCATGTGATCTCTGCATTGATTTTTCCTTGGAATTTCTCTCACTTCTGTCGAATTCATCATCTCTTAGCATCTCCTTCAAAGAGAAATACAAGCAATGATATCTTCCTATTCTTTGGACATAGCATGCTATTGAAGATCTTTTTTATCATCAGTAATCAATCTTCTGCAACCTGTGGTCCTACATCTTCTTCGAATAATAAAGGCTTTAGCTCATGAAGTGCATGTAAATATTTATCTCCCTTTTTTTTCCTAGTTCCTACTCTATGTACCACCCATTACCTACGCTAGAATATTGGCAAGATAATAGAGTATGACGTTACTGGAGCTACATTATGTTGCTCATTTGGCGCATCTTGCTCAGGTAGGTCCTTTCAACTGTTCATTTTTGGATAATTATGTTAGATCTGAATAATTCACACATAATAAATTATATATGCAAAATAATGCACCTTAAACTATCCAATCTACCTTACTCATCATAAATTCATATTACTCTGAAAATAATTCAATTCTTCCAATAATAATGCTCTAATACCAATTGTCACACTGCATAATCTAATTTAGAAGAATTCTTTTTTTTTAAAAAAAATCTTTTATTATACAATAACTAGAGCTATCTAATTTCATCTCAGTAATAAATAATAAAAATAAATTTTTAATTCAAAATATCAAACATATATATTCATTGATCTAAAAATAAATCATATATAATACTCAAAAATCATATAATCACAGATAAAAAAATTTCTTCCAAATTAAATTATGGGGCATCATACCATAGTTGGGTGATGGTGGTTAAAGAACTATAATCAAGTGATGGTGGTCTGTGGATTAAAGTTGGGTAATTAGGTTAATAAATTATTGCGTGATAATAATGGTTACATGATCATAGTGAGATAGTAGTGGTCAAATGACTGTAATTGGATAATAATGGTTGAAGGACTAAATTCAGGAGACTATAGTCGAGAGATCATAGAGGACATAAATAAAACCATAGTGTTTGAGGGATTGAAGTGAGGCGAAAGTTGCTGGAGGACCAATTTTGAGTGATGAAGTCTGATCAAGAACTATATTCGAGCGCATGTGGTTAAAGGATCTTAGTTAAGCTATTATATTCAGATGACCTTAGTGGAGTGATGTTCGTCGAAGGACTAAACTTGGATGATGATAGTTAGAGATTCGTAGTTGGACGAATGGGGTTGGGATGCCGTAGTCAAATTATAGTAATCATAAGATTTTAGGTCGGTGATAATAATCAGAGGATTATAGTTTGGTGAATTCGATCAGGAGACTATTGTTAGGTGAAGGTGGTCAGAGGTTTGTACTTAGATGATGGTGACTAGGGTTGATAATCATATGATGGTGGTGAGATAGCCATAGTCAAGATATCATAATTTGAGGATAATAGTTGGGTACAATGGTTAGTGGAGCATAGTAGAGAGATGATGGTTAGAGGATTGTAATCATGCAAATGCAGTAAGAAGTCTATAGTTGGGAAATGGTGGTCAAAGAAGGGGCAGAACCAGCTTCAATTTTGAGGGGGGCAAATACTGTATAAAAATAATTAAATATTAAAAAAATAATATTATACATCTATATATTACGAAAAGTTTTTTTTTAAAAATTAAACAAGAAAAATAGAGAAAAAAATATGTAATTAAACTATCATGAAAAGCATGAAAGAGAATATTATAGCCTATGATGCATGGACACGGACACGGCGACACGAACATGATGAGACACAGATACGTACGGGACACAGGTTATTTTGAAAATATAGGACACGGGTACGGTGCGGACACGACAATACATATTTTTATATAGTGTATATATATTAATGTAATATCATATTAAAAATGACAAACAATAATAAATGAATGACATGATAACTTGTATATCTTATAATATAAAATATTTAGTACAAAATATCTAGTATGAAGCCAAACCAAATAAGATTTGAGTATTAAATAAATGAAGTTTCAAATTTGGGAATGAAATCCACACCGGTGTAATAAGAGATTCCTCCACAACGTCAAAATTTGGAGTCCATTTGAGCAAACACATTTGACACACTTGTATATAGTAGGATCTCCTAGCAAATATACGACTGTAATCAAGATCATTAAAAAGTTGGATAGAAACATGCCTTTGATCCAATAAGTTGATATGAAATGATCTGGACAGTTTTAGGTTAAGAAGAAAATTATGTATAACATCATGATTCAGATGCCTTAGGAGGAATTTACCCACCAGCGTTAAAGAATGGAGCAACCAACTGTATAACCATGAAATCCTCAAACAACAAGGCCAGACAACCTTTAAAGGAAGATTAAACAAACTGCAACTTAGAAGGAGATGATGAAGAACTTGCCAACACATCTTTGAAAGAATGAGATTTCCCCTCAAGAAGAGAAGTAGACAACGGGTTAGATGACAAAGAAGTCATCATCTTCGAGAACCCAAAAAAAAAAAAAAAAAAAAACCTAAAAATCATTTGATTGAGTTCTCTCATCCATGAATACTCTCTCTCTCTCTCTCTCTCTCTCTCTCTCTCTCTCCTCCCTCCGTAGATGTATTGCAAATAAAAGCTAAAATCCACTCTATTGTACATGCAAAAAGAAAAAAAACCCTTTAACCATTAATTTTTTAGTATTTTTTTATCGTTTTTTTTTTCAAAAAAATATTTCAATTTTATTTTTAGGATTTTATTTTAACTTGTGACAAATAAATTAAATTAAAAAAATTAATAGTAAAATTCTATTTGAGTTAAAGTAATTTTTAAATTTTAAATGAAAATTTTTCATATAGTTTGTGTTTATTTTTGTTCACTTGAGAAAATTTTATTTTTTTCTATGAAATAGATTTTCAATTTGTCTAATCATTTTTTATTATTTACTGATTATCATTGAAATGATGGGCAGTGGTAGAGCCAGAAATTTTATTCAGGGGAGGGGCCTAAATTAAAAACTACAGGAAAATCACTCATTACCGGCTGAATTTTCAGACGGTTAATTTTTCGGAGGTCAATTTTATTGCGATTTGTCATCTCATCTTGAATGTCAGAATACATTAAAATAGTTCTGTTTGCTGTCTCTCATTACTGGAGCTAAGAGTAGTTGTAAGATCAAAATTAAGAATACAAATAACATGGCGAGAGAAGAGCGAAAAGGAAAAGGAAAGATGTGCTCGAGATTGCGAGTTGCGAGATATGAGTAAAGGGGAAAACGAAGCAGACAGTTTGGGTCAAGGGAAAGCAAACCATTTGGAAGCAGTCTCCATTTGGGCCTGTGATATGATATTGTTGCTAGAGTGAAAATTTTTATAAGAAAGTTATTGTGAAAATTAGTAAGAAAACTATTACGAACAAAGCCTAAAGCATATTCTTTTATGTTAAATTATGAAATTGTTAGGTCTTATTATTTATAAAAATAATGTTAATTTTTTTTGTAAATTAATCTTCCACATTTAAATTTGCTTTAAAATGAGTGCAAAACATAAAAAATTCAATTAAAATGTATATTACACATATCTTAAAATAAATACAATACTTTTAAGATCCATTTTGACAAAAAATAAATTTTGATCAATAAATTCGATAAATATTTTTTTATGAATATACTACATGTAATAAAAATGATGACTAAATAATTATACATAAATCTCTTCCTTTTCTCAAAAAAAAATTGCTTTAAGCTCTTGCCACATGCAGCCAAAAACTAAAAAACCCCCCCACCCCCCATGATGATGGGGATATAGTGAGAAAAAAATACTTATTAAGAGGGCATTGTAGCCTTAGGATTATAAATTCCTACAAACACAAGTTGGAAATAAATTACACATATTTAAAACTGATAATGCCCCTAAGTTTTATTTATTTATTATTTTATGATATTATGGCGTCTCTTATGAACGTTATAACCACACTCTCTTATTTGTTTGTGTGTACGTTGGATCTTCGTACAAAACTAAGATGCTAAACTATATCACTCTCTATCGCCGCGAATTATCTAGGACGCAAGATTCCTCAATAACAAGAATATATTCCGAATAACAAATACTATATTTTCCTAATAAATACTATATATTACTAATAATTATTGAGCATATGTGAAAATAATAATATAATAATGCTAATATGGTAATATTACAATAATCTAATAAATCTAATATAAAGATGGGAACCAGCACATTACAGAATGTTATCCAACTTTTAGTGATAAATTCTGCCTCATGATGCATTGGCCAGTTTTAAAATTGCAATTGTAGTTGAAACATCCTCCAAAATACAGGTGCAATCGATTAGATCAAGCAAATAAAAACAAATTTACAAAATTGCAATCGTTCCAAAGAATATAAAAACACAAATTATGTCAATAACAGATGAAACTCAATACTCTATAATTGTGTGCGAACTCATGAAAAGAGTTCTCCAGACTCAGATACTGAAATGTTCTTGTGAATGTTGCTTCAGAACGTAAAATCTCCAGTGATTTTTCATGAGAAAGTTCGAGGTTCCAATTTTAATCCTTCAGCAAAATAAGCAAAAGATGAAGAAGAGGGGACTAGTGCCTCGTATCTAATATCTACACCATGAAGAATACCAGTAATAAATTTCAAATGATTGAAGTTCCAAACTAAAATGATCAAGCAGGGCTTGTAGATTTCAGATGCCTTGGGTACCAGTGGCAAATTTCTACCCTTTCAAAAGATCTTTTAAATGCATATATATATGAAGTACAATCAGATTTCCTGTTAGTAGATATTAAACAAAATCATGGCAATTGACTAACAAACAAAAGGTCAAATCCTAATGTTGGAGAGGAATTATCAAGCACATATTGTCAATCAAATAATAATTGCACAGAGTTATTAGCACCTGTATTCACCTCAGCATTTATATTTACACTTCTATCCTCTTGTAGCTATATATACTTGTACCGCTGTTGTTAATAACGATATACATACATTACATTTGTTTGTTTCTCTCTGTTCTCGTTCTTTATCCTCTTTCTCCGTTCTTTCTCCGTCCGCTCGCATGGTATCAGAGCCATGGCTGAACA
This sequence comes from Dendrobium catenatum, assembly GCF_001605985.2. Lineage (NCBI taxonomy): Eukaryota > Viridiplantae > Streptophyta > Magnoliopsida > Asparagales > Orchidaceae > Dendrobium > Dendrobium catenatum. The sequence continues at coordinate 128,069 of NW_021319540.1, read as the reverse complement.
AGAACAGAACGATCTTCTTCCCTCTATGTCTCACTCCTCCTCAGCTACCAACAACACAACTTCTTCACACATTAGCATACCTCCGGCGCTAAAATTTCTTCTCAACAATATCAAGAATCTCGCCCCTCATCAACTCACGCCGGACAACTACGCTATATGGCGTACACAACTCCTACAGCAATTCACCGCAAATGGGTATGCCGGATATCTCACTGGCGCTGTTTCACCTCCTCCCGATGAGCATTCCACCGACTACGCTCGTTGGCATCTTGAAGATAGCAATCTGCTTTCGGCTCTATATTCCACCATTTCTCAACAAATCTTGCCATACATTCTTACCTCCAGCACCTCACACGAAGCCTGGCAGATTCTTGAAAGGAGACTACAACCTACTTGTCGTTCTCGCGTGATTCAACTAAAGAACGAACTACACAACGTTCGTCTCAAAGATCTCACCATTCCACAATACCTAACACAAATTAAATCCATCGTCGACAATATCGCCGCAGCCGGATCAAAGATTGAACCTGATGACGTTATCCACTACATTCTTCAAGGACTGCCGAACACCTACAGCTCCTTCAAAACGGCTATTCGCACCTATCCGCAATCTCTAGATCTTGACAAATTTTATTCTCTTCTCTGTAGCGAGGCCATAAACATCCAGCAAGAACAATCCCTTGATCTCACCAACAACACCCCTCACAATGCGCTCTATGCATCCTCTCAAAACTCCTCTCGGGATCGTACTCAGCGCCGTTTCTTCAAGAACAAGAACTCGGCTCAGCCTTACAACAGCAACAATAACTCATCTCAGATGGCTCAACCTGCATCAAATCCCTCCGCCAAACCAACCTGTCAAATCTGCGGCAAGATAGGCCACATCGCTCTTAATTGCTGGCACCGCTGCAACCTCAAGTTTGCTCCCACCGTTACCCGCCCGCCGAAAGCTCTTCTAGCTCAAACCCCTTCAAGCAATTCGCACGACTGGGTACTCGACACAGGCGCCACCTCTCATCTCACGCATGACGGCTCTTACCTTCACTCGCCTTCCACTTATCAAGGTAACGACTCTGTATCCGTCGCCAATGGGTCCACGGTCCCGATTCAGCACACCGGACAGGGTCTTCTTCCTCTACCGGAAACTTCCCGTAAGCTTTATCTTAACAACTTGTTACACGTACCTTCCCTAACTCATAATTTGCTCTCTGTTTCCAAGCTCACCCAAGACAATGCAATTTCTATTACCTTTTATGCTAACGGTTTTGATATAAAGGATATCAAGGATCAACGTCCTCTTCTCCGTGGACGTCTCCATAATGGACTTTATCAAATTTCCATGCATCCAGAATCACCACCGAAGGCCTACACAGCAACCACCACGAGCATCATGATCTGGCATGCCCGTCTCGGACACCCGCACAACAGGCTACTTCCGGTTCTTGCCAACAGCATTCCAGAACTTCAAAATTTACCTCATTCTTTTACTTGCATTTCTTGTAACATGGCTAAAAGCCACAAACAAAAATTTAATAAAAGTTCTACTGTTACGTCTTCTCCTTTTGATCTCATCCACACCGATGTTTGGGGCCCTGCCCCGCTGAATTCGACTGATGGTCAACGGTATTATATAATTTTTATCGATGATTTCACTCGCTATTCCTGGCTTTATCTCATGCACACCAAGAGCGAAGCTCTCACAAAATTTAAATCTTTTTGCGCCCTCGTTCAAACCCAATTTCACACCACCCCGAAAATCTTGCGCTCGGACGGCGGCGGTGAATTTACTGGGCACGAGTTTAAAGCCTACCTACAAGACTCCGGTATCACGCAACAACTCAGCTGCCCTCACACACCCGAACAAAACGGCGTCTCCGAGCGCAAACACCGCCACATTCTTGATCTAACTCGTGCACTTCTTCATGAATCTCACCTACCTAATCGGTTTTGGGCTGAAGCATTATCCACTGCCCACTACCTCATCAACCTCCTTCCATCTAAACCTATCAACCTTCACTCTCCTTATCAACGTCTCCACGGCCAGACCCCTACCTACACTCATCTTCGCGTATTCGGTTGCCTTTGTTTTCCCTGGCTTAAACCTTACACCACATCCAAACTATCCCCTCGCTCCACTCCCTGCACCTTTCTTGGCTATTCCCCTCTCCACAAAGGATACAAATGTTTTGACCCTCAAACCGACAAAATGTATATCTCTCGCCACGTAATCTTTCACGAAACCATCTTTCCGCACAAATCCACCACCTCTCCATCCACTTCACCGATCCCGTCGTCAGACACCTTTCCACCCCCCCTTCTCCTGGTTCCAACGTCTACAAATTCTTGTCAGCATACTACCAATCAACTCCCCACTACTCAGCATACTACCACTCACCAAAACTCTACCAACTCGTCTACCAACATCAGCTCACTGCCTCACGCCCCTGCACCATCCAATACGCCGTCCCCATCCACCATATCGACCAACACACCTCAGCTAACTCCTCATCCGTCGCACCCTATGGTCACCCGCCTCAAATCTGGAATCACCAAACCTAAGCATATTCTAAATCTCCTTAGCCACACCTCTGTTTCTCAGATCCCGAAGAACTACAAGCAAGCTATTACCCAACCTCACTGGCTCCGTGCAATGAGCGAAGAATATCAGGCTCTGCAGCGACAGCACACATGGACGCTTGTCTCTCCACCGACCGATAAACCCATCTTAAGCAGTAAATGGACATATAAAATTAAAACCCTTCCTTCTGGCCAGATTGACAGATACAAAGCACGACTCGTTGCATTAGGATACGATCAAGAGTTTGGCATCAACTTCACCGAGACATTCAGTCCCGTCGCGAAGATGACTACCATCCGTGTACTACTCACCCTTGCTCTTCACCGACAGTGGCCAATCTTCCAACTCGACGTGTCCAACGCCTTCCTACATGGTGATCTGCACGACGACATTTATATGTACCAGCCCCCCGGTTTCGAAGACAAAACCCGACCGAACGACGTATGCAAACTTCAAAAATCTCTATACGGCCTCAAGCAAGCTCCGCGCCAGTGGTTCCAGAAACTCACTACCTTTCTTCAGTCCAAAGGATTCGGGTTCAGTCGTTCCGATCCCTCCTTACTTCTCTTTCAACATAATAATATCTTCATTTACATCCTAATCTATGTTGATGACTTTCTTGTTACAGGTAATAACCCGGAAGCCATCCAGAACATTCTTCAACAACTTCGGACTCAATTCTCACTCAAACAATTAGGAACAATTTCCCTCTTTCTCGGCATTCAAGTTCACCACCAACAATCCGGCTATTTCCTTACTCAAGAACACTACGCCACCAAAATATTACAAGAAGCCGGCATGACAGATTGTAAGCCAGCTCCCACACCGGTAACACCAACTCCCAAACACCCTCTCGCCGAGTCACCTCCTTTCCATAATCCCGCGCTCTACCGGAAACTCGCCGGGTCCCTTCAATATCTCTCAATTACGAGGCCGGACATCGCCTTTGCAACCAATCACATTTGTCAACACATGCATCGGCCAACAGATCGGCACTTTCAAGATCTCAAACGGTTACTTCGATACATCAAAGGTACGACCTCTTATGGCCTACCCATCACTCCGGGACAGCTCACTCTCACGACCTATACAGACGCCGACTGGGCGTCCGACCACACCGATCGAAAGTCGGTATCGGGATTCTGCTCCTACCTCGGCAACACCTTGATATCATGGACCGTTAAGAAACAGCAAACGGTCGCAAAATCTACTACAGAAGCCGAATATCGCTCTCTATCAGCAGCAGTTTCGGAGGTACTCTGGCTCCGCCGTCTTGCACACGAGCTCCGCATTACCCAGCATTCGCCGACCACCATATACTGCGACAATATCTCCGCCATCGCTATTGCCAAAAATCCGGTCTTTCATGCCCGGACCAAACACATCGAAATCGATTTTCATTTCACCCGACAACACATCGAGGACGGCAACATTATCATTGAACACATCTCCTCAGCAAACCAAGTAGCAGATGCTCTGACTAAGGCGTTACCCATCCAACGCTTCAATGAACTTCGCACCAAATTAACCATCCGGCAACCGAACGGTTAATTTGAGGGAGGCTATTAGCACCTGTATTCACCTCAGCATTTATATTTACACTTCTATCCTCCTGTAGCTATATATACTTGTACCGCTGTTGTTAATAACGACATACATACATTACATTTGTTTGTTTCTCTCTGTTCTCGTTCTTTATCCTCTTTCTCCGTTCTTTCTCCGTCCGCTCGCAAGAGTAACATCAAAATGAAATGCCAGATCAAGCGACAGAACTATATAACAAAATACAAAGAAACCCTGCATCCCTTAAAACCTTAGCCAAAAATAAGAAGTTCATTAGTTCCTAAAATCACTAAAAAAAGTAAAAGGAACAAAGCCCAGATTGTAGACCAATGATGGTGGTTGGAGGTTCATAATCCGACAACAGTGGTTAGATGACCATAATTGAGCAATAGTGTTTGGTGGAGCATAATTAGATGACAATGGTCATGAGATGTTAAAATTAATTGATCTTGGGCTCATTAGATTTATCTCGTTAAAATGCTCGATTTAACTATAAATATATGAGATTTGGAGATTGCTTGGTCCATCAATTAATGACTTCAAGTTGTTAATTATTTTCAGTTGCTTAATCTGGGCTCTCTCGAATATGAATCAGATCACTTTTTGTATCGATGTGCTCTTCTGCTTAAAATGTTCCGTTTAATTATAGTTTCACTAAAATTTAAATTTGAATTATTTGCAGTTTGATTAAAAAAAAATTCAATTCAAATTTGTATCGATAATTTAATTTTTTTACTTCTAAAAAATGTATATATAGATAAATTTAAATGAAATAAATTTAAATTTATATAAATGAAAGCCTATAGCACCATAAATTGTTAATAATTCCTCCTAAATGAAATAAATTTAAATTTACTTCCAAATTCGAAGAGGGTTATTAGATCTTATCGAATTTCAAAATTTATACTTCTAAAAAAAAAGTGTGAAACCATTTCTTTGTTAATCTTAAAATAGTAATTTTATAAACTCAAAATCAATAATAAATACTATAAAAAAATATTAAAACATCACTTTGTTATCTCCAATCCCATTTTTTCATATACAAAGTCTTTGACACAATTAAAACCTTATCAAACATATTATATCTTATTTAAATATTTTTCCCCCTAACATATTATATAAGTTTTTTTATTTAAATATAAAACATTTCAATATTATCAATTAGAAAAATTCTTAGTGGACCATTTCAAAAATAGGTCGATATCTCTAAGGAGGCCATTTCAACTACGCTCATTTTAATTTTTTTTTAAAAATGTAATTAGATTTTTAATTAGGTCATTAGATAATTAATTATGTTTAATTTTTCTTTAAATAGCTTGTTACATATCTAATGCTCATGCTTGAGGAGGTCACATCTCACATAAGTTCTCCTTATTACATTTCTTGCTATTGTAATAAAGTATCAATGTGATGGTATTCTCAACAACTTTTTATGTAAGTTTCAATCATATTAAATGACTAATATACCCCTATGGGCCCCAACTATTTTCCCCAAAATGTTATAATTGGTTAGAGACAACAATTTGGGCAATTGCTTTAATTTATTTATTTATTATTTTACTTAAAATATTATTAGCATATATTTGGGAAGGGAGAGGGGCCTTGATGTAATTTTCTTTGTAGATTTGATAATTATAACGAGTTTATGTTTGTTTGTTTTTTTTAATTATTGTTCGATAGTATCTATAAAAATAATTTTTTGCAGTTTATTTTTACAATAATACATATTTATTAAAGCATATAAGATTGAATGAGTATTATTAATCATTTGACTATAAATTTAGGTTTCATTTGAGACAAATTTTGATCGTTACTTTTTCGTTATTTTATTTTTTAAATTGTACTAAGTTGTAGAAAGCAGCAAAAAAAATGTCCCAAATAAAGATTAAGGCTTAGTTTGGGATGTCTTTCAATTCTTACTATTTTTTAAATCAGCTTTTTAATACAAAAATTAAAATTTTTATACTAAAAAGCTACTTTAAGAAATAATAAAAAAGATTTAACAAGCGAAGTCTTAAACTCATCCAACTTTTTTTTGATAGATAATATACATAAAAATTAATTTTTTTTTAAAAATATTTAATAAGGGGAACACAAAATATATTGAAAATTTTTTAATTTAATGATAGAATAAGGGTAGAAAATTCTCATTTCTTAAGGGGAAAAAAAAAAGGGAAATAGCCATTGAGCTAATTTCATTTCAGGATTGGATCTTTGTATAAGATTCCTACAGTACTGTTCTTGTTATTAAACAGTACTGATCATATTATATGAGAATAATTTTTATTATATGCAATAATTTAATGAATGAGTTAGGATGTACTCTGTACATAGAAAAAAATAATATATTTATTATTTTATTGTTCAAATGTGGAATAAAAAGAAAACATTGTGAATATTCAAATTCTTTTAGAAAGATAAAAAGGATTGGAAAATCTTTTCAAAATAAAAAGTAAAAAAGAAATGCCATTTGAAATCTAAATGAAGAAAATAGAGAAAAAAAACTTATAAAAAGTTTTGTTTTTCTTTGATGATCATTTACTCTTTTAAGAAATTCATAATCAAAATAAAAACAAAAATTTAAAATTTTTGAATAATTCCTCATAAATGGTAAGGATCCATCATTAGCAAAATTTAATAAGATAAATTTTACCAAAAATTTATTTTCTATTTATGATATGAAGATGAGATTAAAAATATTATTTTTAAAGTTGGTAAAACAATTTTTTAGGAAAAAAATCAATAGGTTAAATGAGGAAGTTTCTTCTGCCTGGTGTGATGTGGGGGTGGAATGGTGAACAAAAAATAAATGCGCTGGATAGTGACAAATCGGACGTCATTGTTCTAAGAAGGTAGTTTGTTCTTGTGGGAGATTTTGTTATCTGGGATCCCTTTCTTTCTTTATCAATCCGTGGCCCAGCAGATCGATAACAATCTAAAATCTCTTGCTTCTTTCAGTTGCTATGGAGGATTTCTAGCATTACGACCCACTTCTCCTCTCCACTTCCACCTTCTCTTCTCGTTGGTGGAGAAAAGCTCCCTCTTTTTTCAGTCTTGCCTTTTCCTGGCCTATTTTTTCTGTTCTTGGCTTGTTCTTGTTCATGTTCACAGTTTTCCTGTGGATGAAATGTGCTTTTGGGTTCTTTGTTCCTTGATGTAGAACCGGTGGCGCGGCATTTACAGAAATTGGATAGTGGAGGGGGTATTTAGAGTCAAGGTACTATCTTTTTACTGTTTTTTTAAATTTGATTTTGGTTATAGATCGATTTGATTTAATATTAAATTTAAAAGTTTTTGTTTTGATTGTTTGGGGCGATTTGTGATTGTAGATGAGTTTTTGTGCTGTTTCTTTCTTCTCATTCTCGTCTGTGGATTGACTTTTAACTTGGTTGTGATTCTAACTTTCTGGATTTTGTTTCTTTTTCTTTTTTTAGTGATTTTAGGAACTAATGAACTTCTTATTTTTGGCTAGGGTTTTGAAGGATGCAGGGTTTCTTTGTATTTTGTTATATAGTTCTGTCGCTTGATCTGGCATTTCATTTTCATGTTACTCTGTGCAATTATTATTTGATTGACAATATGTGCTTGATAATTCCTCTCCAACATTAGGATTTGACCTTTTGTTTGTTAGTCAATTTCCATGATTTTGTTTAATATCTACTAACAGGAAATCTGATTGTACTTCATATATATATGCATTTAAATGATCTTTTGAAAGGGTAGAAATTTGCCACTGGTACCCAAGGCATCTGAAATCTACAAGCCCTGCTTGATCATTTTAGTTTGGAACTTCAATCATTTGAAATTTATTACTGGTATTCTTCATGGTGTAGATATTAGATACGAGGCACTAGTCCCCTCTTCTTCATCTTTTGCTTATTTTTCTGAAGGATTAAAATTGGAACCTCGAACTTTCTCATGACAAATCACTGGAGATTTTACGTTCTAAAGCAACATTCACAAGAACATGTCAGTAGCTGAGTCTGGACAACTCATTTCATGTGTTCGCACACAATTATAGAGTATTGAGTTTCATCTGCTATTGATATAATTTGTGTTTTTACATTCTTTGGAACGATTGCAATTTTGTAAATTTGTTTTTATTTGCTTGATCTAATCGATTGTACCTGTATTTTGGAGGATGTTTCAACTACAATTGCAATTTTGAAACTAATTGCAATTTTGAAACTGGCCAATGCATCATGAGGCAGAATTTATCACATTAAAACCAGGATAACATTCTGTAATGTACTGGTTCCCATCTTTATACTAGATTCATTAGAATATTATCATATTACCATATTAGAATTATTATATTATTATTTCCACATATGCTCAATAATTATTAGTAATATATAGTATTTATTAGGAAAATATAGTATTTGTTATTTGGAATATATTCTTGTTATTTAGGAATGTTGCATCCTAGAATATTCGCGGCGATAGAGAGTGATATAATTTAGCATCTTAGCTTTGTACAAAGATCCAGCACACAAACATGTAAGAGAGTATGGTTATAACGTTCATAAGAGGCAACATAATTTTTATGTGGAAACTCCTGTAAATAAGAAAAGCCATGAGGTCTGACCCAATTTAAATGAATCCACTAGTGTTTGCAATTGATTACAAATGAGGACCTTTCTTAGGAGGAAGACATTGGCGTGATGTAGCAAATATACATAATATAGAGTGCATTATATGGTGGGAGTTGGAAGAATCAGTGTTGATATGTTCATTTAGTTGGCAAGACCATAGTCGGCGAGCGATGTAGGTTGGAAGGACCGTAGTCAGATGACAGTGGTTGGAAGGACCTTAGGCAAACGAAAGTGGTAGGAAGGACTATAATTGGGCAACGAAGGTTGGAAAAACTGTAGTCGGGCAACGAAGGTCGAAAAGATCGTAGTTAGGCGACGGTAGTCGGAAGGACTATAGTTGGAGATGGTAGTCCGAAGGACCATAATTGGCAGGCGACGGAGATTGGGAGGACCGTAGTTGGTAGATGATAGAGGTCGGAAAGACCGCAATCAAGCGATGGTGGTCAGAATGACCGTAGTCGACAGGCGATGGAGGTCAGAAGGACCGTAGTTGGAAATAGTGGTTGGAATGACCATAATTTATGGCGATAGAGGTTGTGAGGACTGTAATTGGTAGATAACAGAGGTCAGAAAGACCGTAGCCAAGCGACAGTAGTCGGAAGAATCGTAGTCGGGCGATGATTGTCAGAAGATCCTTAGTTGACGATGGCGGTTGGAAAGACCGTTGTCGGTAGGCGACGAAGGTCGAGACCTTCGTTGGCGGGCGATGGAGGTCTGGAGGACCGTAGTTTGTGGACGGTGGTCTGGAAGAATTCCGACGATGGTTGGCAAACGAGCGGAAGTCCAGTGGTGGTCAAAGAACAGGTGGAAGTCCGGCGGTGATTGGGAAGAACTCCGGCAGTGTTCAGTGGCAAGTAAGCTCCCAATTCTTCCTTTCTCTTCCCCCTTTCTTCCCTCCTTCCTTTTTCTTCCTTTCTTATGTGAAGAATCGGGGCTTATTTATAGATTTCTGGGAGTGGCATAGCTTGTAAATATGTAAAAGATCAAGTTCAAGTTGGGAGTGTTAGGATAGATGGCCGATATTGACTCCTTCGATCATAGACCATTGATCAAGCCTTTAGGTGCCTTAATGATGTCAGAATTGAGCGAACTTGAGCTTGTTGGACTCGTCTCGTCGAGCCGCTCGATTTGATCGTAAGCATGTCATATTCGGATATCATTTGGTAGCCCAATTAATGCTCTGAAGCTTTCAAATATACTTTGAACCTTTGATTTTGACCCCTTTGGGCTCGGATTGAATCAAATTTGATGTCGTTGGGTTCGTCTCCTTGAGATGTTCAATTTGACTATAAGTTTGCTGAAATTGGAGATCAAATGGTTCCGATTTTAATTTTGGAAGTTTATAATTCATATTTGCATCATGATTGGTGCCAGATTAAGACAATTTTTGGTGACATATCAAGGATATTCTCCTTTATTGTATTTTCGCTATTCTTTTTTTTCTTTTCCCTTTTTATAGACATATTTGTAATAACATCATAATCAATCAAGCAAATATGTAGCCATTTATATTTTTTATCATGGTATCAAAGCCTGCTCTAAGTCTTCGTTTTCTTATCCTGTCTTGACGATCATGTGATGATCCCATCTAATAAAGTCTCATCTTGATCTCGCTCGACGAACAACGATTCATCTTCATCTCCTATTATGAATATCCTATGAGGATCTCATGAAGATTGCGTGACTTGCGGATCTTGTAAAGATACCATGCGAATACTGACTCATGACAATTCTGTTAGCTTTTGCCCTGACAATGACTAGGTCAGCGCCCCGATCTGTTGGTTATTTTTAGTTTCCTTGAGAACATCACGTTCTAGTTTTGATCAGTAATTTTAGAAAGTTCTTAATTACTTCTCAATTCTTCTTGAATACTCAAACTCTCAATACTCCTTATTGTAGCACCATTTGTTAGTGTGTGTATGGGCAGAGAGGGGGAATGTTAGAATTATATGTTATGTATCCATATTAGAATGATTGTATTATCATCATAGTTTTATTGCATATGCTTAATATTTATTATGAAATTATAGTATTAATCTTTGGAATATATCCTCATTATTGAGGATATTCTCCTTTATTATATTTTCCTTATTACCCGTTTCTTGCCTTTTATGTAAGTCGATTTGTACCAGCATCATAATCATTTCTATAGTATTAGAATATTATGTAATCATATTAGGATTATTATATTAAAATAATGATATTATCATATATTCTTAATATTTATTAGTAATCTATAGTATTTGTTATTGGAATATATTCTTACTATTGAGGATGTTCTACTTTATTGTATTTTCCTGATTACTCTTTTCTCTTGATTTTATAGAAGTATATTTGTACTAGCATTGTAATCAATCAAGCAAAGATGTAATCTTTCATGTTTTCTTGTCACTTTTACATGCTACAAAATATATAGTTATGCTATTTCGCAACTAGTGCATCTTTTAGTGCTTTCAAATGTGTACTGGAGAGATATTTACTAAGTCTTTAACATTCTTTATTCAATTGCTATTTGGAATTTTCGTAGGAATGGGGACAAAAGTTCAGTTTAAAAGTTACATTCCTATACACAATGTGATGAGAAATAAAAATGAGCATTCAAGCAACAGCTGGTCCTGGTACTATCAGGATAATGCATTAAGTGGTCATCTCTATGATGGGTCATTGTTAAGAGAAGCAAATGGCTATTCACTGTGCGATAAAGAAATGCTAAAGCGCACGATGCTTGAACATGAAGCTACTTTTACAAAACAGGTATCAATTATCTGAGTTTTGATGTTCTATATAGCTCAATATGAACACATTTGAGTATTTTTGTCATCTTTTTCGCTTGTTCCTTTGGTTCTATAACTGCAGCTCAAATTACCGTGAAATTATTTTGTGCGGACGCCGAACGCAGTTTACGATCCGGAGATCAACCAGAATGCGTCACGTCAGCAGTACTGAGCTGGGTATCGAGAGATACCGAGCAGGGGGTGACGCGACGCATTCTGATTGGTCTCTGTACGGCGTTCGGCATCCGCATAGAATAATTTCACCAAATTACCATGCTTGTTATTTCAAAACCTTGATGAGCTTGTAAGATTTCTCTCATATTATGTTCCATGTATATAGAGGAAACTTTCTCTATTTTAAACTAGCATTTTTTAAAAAAAAAATTTTAAACAACATGTTTGCATGAGAGTATTAAATAATTAACATTCAAAATCTAGCACTTGGAATAACATATTCATATTTTTTTTTGAGCAATCAGTTTGATGATTTCATTGCACTGACTTTTTTCTTCATCTTGTTTTTTGAATTATTCAGGTATCTGAACTTCACCGACTTTATAGAATACAGAAGGAATTGATGAATGAGCTTAAAAATAGAGAAAAACTGAAACTCTGCAGTACATTTCAGACAAATTTATTTGCTTCCCACATGCTATCTGAAGCTACGGAGGAATTACAGCAGATGCCTTACGTTTCTGCACTAAGCAGCCATGGTACCACAGGCAGTGGTATGGAACTACCCTTAAAACATTTTAAAGAAAGTGGTACAAGATATTTTCAAATACCAGTAGAAACTGCAGGTCCTTCTATCGAGGGTAATTTTTATGACCCTAAAACCATAAAATTTCCCAGAAAGAATTTTGACCTCCACCTTCCAGCTGAAGTGTACATTGATATCGATGACGACCCTATAACAGATAAACAGAACAAGCCTTATCTCAAAGTTGCTAATCCATCAAGCATAACACATAATGCAGATGATGATAATAATGTGAGGTTGTCTCCCAGGAGCAAAGCTGATGGCAGTATAAATGGTAATTCGATGCAAAGTATACATCACAGTCTCGAAAATGTCTCACCAAGAGTGGTATTGGATGATCTCAATGAACCTTTAAAACCTTCGAGCTATGAGGAAGGAGGAGACTTCCATTTTTCCCAAGTTATTGGCTCATCAATGGAACATGAAGAGATTATGAAAGATCAGCTCCATTCAAACAAAAGTTCTTTGTGCAGGGATTTCTTCTTGGGAAACCCAAGGCGAAAACAGACAGCCTCTAACTCTGTAATATCAGATAAGGTGGAATGCCTCCAGGGGTGGCAATCATCTACCACTGCATCAGGTAAAACTTCCAACTATCAGTGATGATATTACTGGTTAACAGGTATTTTGTATAATTTAGATCTAGTATGGTTACAAGCTATATTTACATAGATTTGCACCTCTTCAGGTGGTAAATAGAATTGTTAAGGAATAGCAAGTCGTTCTTCTTCAGAAATTATGAAGTAGTTTTGTGTGAGATGCTATAGCTTACCAGTTTTAGAATTTATAAGTTCTTTTGTTGATGTTTTTATATTTAACAAAAGGTTTTAATTTTTTTTTTGTTTTCCAAAATCTTTATATAAGCAGTGAATGTTAATATTAGCTTAAAGTTAAGAACCGAAAACATGTTACTGTTTTTGGATTTTATTGAATTATGAAGTGTAAAACAATCATTTTATTATATTTAACTAATATTGCAGAGTACTGATTTCGTGAAACTACATGCCATGGTTCTTTCAAAAGAATATCAAGCCACCATAATCCTACTTGCCACTGTTAAAATGGCTCTTTTAAAATTTTCTTTCTCTTAATCTTCTTTTTAACTATGGGATGTGCATGGCATCTACTATGAGGATAGTTTGCATTTTGCTTCTTTTATTATAATTTTGTTCTTCAATTATTTTCAGTTTTTTTTAATTTTATATAAGTTATCTGAGATAGATTTTATTTGTTTTATATGTTTTTCTATTGCTATTTTTAAGTGTCATGTATGATAATTAAATAAAAAATCTTTGTTATATGCTGAATGGTACATCCTTCGAATGGAAAAAAAAAATTTAAAAAGGTGATTCCAAGAAAACTAGTGCCGTCCGAGCCCAAGTTTCTTAGTTGTGCCTTTATGGAACTGTCGATGCAAGTGCCCTTCCTTGGGGAGGTTAAGACTCGGGCGGCTTTCTTACTCCTTGAAGCAGCTTTTTAGTTAATTTTTTACTAAGCTGCTTTAAGATGAAGTAAGAAAGCCATGCAAATGAAGTCTAAATCAGCCTGGTGAATTCGTCTGCAACCTCAATGAACCCCAATGAGTCTGCCACCAGCCGCAAAAATTTGAAGAACCCCCTTCCTATCTATCAATGAACCCCAACAAAACTTCCAATACCATGTTTATTCCAAGCTAGCTGTTGGCTCCAGTTTAGAAATAAGTTCTCAATCAAGTTATTTATTCATTCAAATTCATTGAACTCTCTTATCTCTTGGCCGTGAAAAATAATAGATTTGAAAACTTAAAAGAGATATCCCCAGAGTTATCTTTCGCAGCAAATTCCCAAGTAAACACATCCTCAGGAGATCTATATCTTTTTCCCAGGGGATATTTCAAAAGTTGAAGATGTGGGAAACACAAAGCATATTCTACATTTGTAGATTGAGAGGGCACAACACATTCTTAGGGCATACAGGAAGCCAGTGTGCTACAATAGGAAGATGAATGACTGCAATGCACCTATGCATATCTAAGAACTTTTTTGTGTTGTGCTGTGTAATGCTAACTTTTTCTTACAACACTAATTTGCTATACGACAGAGAAATTATACGGCTGTGCATTAATCTTTATATTTCACGAAATAGCATTGCGATTTGCGGAGAATATGGAAGATATTCCATTTGTTAACCATCTTAATATTGTCATATCTTTTTATTATGATTTCCTCTGAACTCGGCTTCTTTCTATGTGATCAAGTTTTTATTTAGCAATGCCATGTTTAACAATGGGTTTTGGGTATCAGAATTCCATTTTGCTCTAATCTGGAGTGCTTGCACTTAAAACTTTTTATGAGACTTAGCTAGTTTTTAGATAAATAAACACAAAGTAAAGAGTATTAAGTCAACGCGAGGATCCAGTCAATTTTGCATGTTCTTTGGCACATTTCGGGAAGCCCATAAGGGGAATTCACACGAACTTCAATTCTCAAGTGTAGAAATGCACTTTAGCACAAACACTCCACGTAAGTAGATTTTGTTAGGTGGATATTATAACCATTGTCTAGTCAAGCAATCTCTAATTAAGTATTACAATCGAAAAGTAAAAGATTCAGCTATATTATTCGATTGCCAAATTTAGTGGATTTTATCTCAACAGATGAAAGAGTTTGGTATGAAAACTGATTACCTGTTTGCCAACTTTTTTACTTGGTCTTTGTCCTCAAAGGCTTTTGCATGACACATACACTGAAGATTGAAGAGAAATTTGTGCAGTCACCATGAGTGTAATTTGTGCCTTTCAGTCACCAACTCACTATCGGTTAACTTTGTGTTCCTTAATGCCACCATGTATGATCCTCACCGGCTCATATCTTTTGCAGGTAAAATTAGAAGCACGGCAAGTGGTTCTCATGGTGGATTATGTGATAAGGTGTTCTCAGTCATATCTCAACTTGTAGAGGAGAAACCAAATAATTGTGACGAGTATGATTTATCCAGGCGAAAAAAGAGTGATAAATGGATTGGAGAAACTCCAAGTCCTGATACTGAACCCTTTAAAAGTACTTCAAAGCTGCCCAACTTGAACAGTTCTGAGTTGCTTGTTTCTCAAGTTCTTCATCCATTAGCAAAATTTTCTCACTTGGATGATTCAAGTATTTCATCTGCATCATTTTCAGCTTGGAGAAATCTAAATGGTGTGAAACAAATACCAACTGCGGCTCAGCTACTTCCAAGTTTCAATGATTATGCAGTTAATAATTGTAGGAAAACTGATGCAACTTTTCAGAACCCATGCAATCCATGTGATAATGTACAATATGTTGATGGTAATTTGAAGAAGAGAGTCAAAGTGGACTTATCTTCCTGTCAGAATGATTTTCATCAGGATCTGAAATTAGATAGCATTTTTAATACACAGACATGCCTCCCACTAATTATTAGTGGAAAATCTAGCCAAACAAATTGCTTGGATAATGTAACCCTTGAGAACTACAATGTTCCTGCAGATCCAGAGTGTTCTGGTGTGAAACAATCATTGGTGCCTTCTTGGCTCAGAAAAACACAAGCTCCACCTGACTCTGCAGGTATAGAACAATCTGCCTCTCAGCTTATGAGCCTGATATCTGACCCTAATGTTGTGGCTCCATCAGTCAACGAGCAGAAGAATAACAAGAAAGTTTCTGCTTCCATCTGTACCCTTGTTGACGCATCTTCTTCCTTGCCTGTAATGGAAAGGAATGAAGCGTCTTGTAGCTTGAGCAGCAAGAGAATTTTGCAATTTGAAAGCATTCAACAAGGTGTCGAGTGTGACTTGAGCAGTGTAGACTCTCTTGCTAGCTTGCCTAAAGATAAGTTACCATCATCTCTCCCCACGGCAAATTTCTCTACTAAAATTTCACCCAAGATTGATCTGGAAAGACTATTAAATGCTGCTGAAGAAAAAAGCAAAAAGGTGAATTGCAATTTGATTACTGCCAATAAAGAAGCTGACCTCAAGCTAATAAATGGCAATCATGAGGTTCATATTAGAGAGGCAGCAGAAAATCTTGTTGCAATGTCATTACTAATCGATAATCATTCTCATGATATTACTTGTCCATCAATCCCAAATTCCTTTGATACTTTATATTGGTTTGCAAATTTTATTACATCAACAGAAGTGGGTACTGGAATCTCTGGAGAACAACCTTCGCATTTTGATGATGAGGTTGATGGCTTGGATTTGTTTGAATACATGACTCTGAAGTTGAAAGAAATTAAGGAAGATGAGTTTTTCCATAAACTGCAAGAAAATCAGAATTATGATGATACAAGCTCTGCTTTGATGCCTATAAGTAGATCTCAAAGGGGTCTGGCAAGGAAAAGGCGGCAACGAAGAGATTTTCAGAAGGATATATTACCAGGCCTCACATCATTGTCCAGGCATGAGATTTTTGAGGATCTTCAGAATTTTGAGGGTATAATGAGAGCTTCAGGAAAGTCATTTAAGGCTGGTTCATCAAAAAGGAGCACAAGCCATAAGGCATCAAAATGGCAATCCAAAGCAAGACAAAGGCTTAGAAGTTTAGCTATCACTGTTACTAAAGCGAAAGTTGGCTCATTACAAAACAAAGATGCAAATAATAAACAAGAGATTAGTACAACAGGTATATTGGGTTGGGGAAGGACAACAAGGAGGTGTCATAGGACGAGACTTTTGCCAGGTAATTTATCGGTTTCCTTAGCATGAATTCTTCACAATTAGATAATCTCGGTGGTCATGAATCATAATATATATAGAGAAAAAAAATGCAGGTGTGAATTTTCAGTGCATTGTAAATATTCTCATGTTTTCATTAAGGTTTTATTATGTGATTTTTAAGTAAACAAAATTTGTATATTTTTATAACAAAGTCAACATTTATCTTTTTTGTCAAATGGAAAATAGAATTGTTGACATTAAATCACTTGCAATATTATTTATTGATCATTTTTATAACAATGTCAACGAAATGATCTTTCTTTATTAGATTTAAACAAGAATTTAACTTTTAAAAATACATAATGGAAAAAAAGGATTCATGTAGCCGACCACATGTAGTGGGACGAAGGCTTGATATTGTTGTTGTTGTATTAGGATGATATGATTGGATGCCTGAGATTTCACTCGTTGTCTCGGTTACATCATTTCTTATTAGATTTTTTTAGAGTAGTGATTGCGTTGCCTTCACGGTAATCTGCAAAAGATAAACATGAATCATGGTACTTGGCTTTCTAGAGTGCTAAAGCTGCATATATCAACGTTAATTCATACCTTACATTGATAGGTAGCTTCATTTTATTAATGCTTTCTTTATATATATTTCATTGAATAAAGAGAGTCCTGGAAAAGTATTTCTTCTTTCATACTTCCATGAATTTGCTTCTAGTTTTACAAGCCGTGACAGAAGGGAGAGATTATTCTGTGCGGACACCGGATGGAGAGAATTGTCTAGTTTTCTCTTTGTCTACAGTAAAAGCGCTTTATATTGTAGACAGAGAAAAAATCAGGTGATTCTTTCTGTCCGGTGTCCGCACAGAATAAAAGTTGAATAGAAGGTCATGTTTAACTTAAATAGAATTTGTTACTTGCCATGCAAAATTCTTATAAAATTATTTTAGAGATTTGAATTGCTCACATTTTTTCACATTTTGTCATCATAATATATAAGATATATGAATTGATTTGGCTAAGTTAAAATAATCATATCACGATGTTTGTTTGGGAGCGCAAGAGTTAAGTATTGTAGAATGTTCACAGTAGCTCTGTAATTAGTCTTGGATCAATGAGCTTAGAGCCTGAGTGAAGAGTAATTGTTGATGAAAATGCAATTTGTGCATTAAAGTGTTGCACAATAGTGATGAGAAAAATGAGATAATAATGTCATTAATATAAACTATAAGATATATATGTGCATCAATAGTGATGAGAAAAATGAGAAATGCATTAGCCAGAGAGTTGGTGATATCATAAGCAACTAGAAATTGTCACAGCTCATGGTAGTAGAAATGAGTTGCTTTCTTAAGGCCATAAAAGCTTTTGCAAAGCTTGTACACATATATAGGATATCCCCTGTTGATGAAGCTTAGGAGTTGGATCATGAAGACGTTCCTTAGAGAGAGAGAGCCTTGGAGAAAGGCATTACTGGCATCCAACATATGCTTGACATAACCAAAATAGAGTCAAGGAGGTTGGTGCGAGTAGGTTGATTGTAAATGCATCAAGACTATTGATTTCAGTAGGTTGCGAAGAGGCGAGTTGTTATAAGCGATGTGATGGGTGTCTTAGGCTTCATTTAGGATGACTTTCTTTCTTCTTCTTAAAGCAGCCTTCTTGTACTAAAAAGCTACTTTGAAGTAGTAAGAAAGCCTTCCCAAACGAAGCCTAACTTGCTTCTGGTGAAGGGCGTGTCAATCCCATGCGGAGATACTGTTGTTTTACCGTGCTGTCATGGGATTGATGGAATGTGTTGTTGAGCGTAATGGCACAAAGGATAGGTTGTGCAATGGGAAGCTAACAGAGGACCCTATGGATGGGGTTATGGTTGTCAAAATTGGGTCATGGGTCGGGCAACTGACCTGCTTTTGCAAATGGGTCGATTTTCTGAACCCGAACCCGACTCGCTTCGGATATGGTTTAATAATTTTTTTTTATTTAATTCGATTTATTTAAATCAAAATTAAATTATGATAAGATTTACTTCAATCAATTTAAAATAAATCAAACTATTTTTTAGAAATATCATTTACTCATTTCATAACAATCTTTTAAAACTCTCCTCAATTAATTAAAAATGGGTCAAACCGGGTTGATATAGGATTTCTGGGTCAAACCGAACCTCATCTGGTTTTACAAACGGATTGAAATCCTTAACCCGAATCCGACCCGGTTCGGATTTGGGTTGGGTCAAATATTGACACCCCTAGATGGGGTGGCAAGAGAGAGGGATGGTGGCAACAGAAAGCTCATGGTACTTGAAATGAGTTGCTTCCTTAAGGCCAGTAAAGTTTTTGCATACACGTGACTTCTTTGATTTGCAACTTTCTGTAGTTTTGTTATTCTCAGGCTTGGAAGCCATGGCAATTATGAGGCCAGCCCCCCCTCACCCAAGTAAATTATTTCAGGGAATCAAATGTAATTGAATAATTTAGATAAAACTCCATTGTTTAATCTTTGTGTTAAAATGTTAATTAGCTTTAAAACATTTAAATTAAGGATAATAAATATTCTGATTCTGCACTGACACACAATTAACTTTTATATGGAGATTTCGAGAAATTCAGATGTTAGAATTAATAGTTATTACATGTAAATCATTATTTTTGTTGATAGAATTTCTAAGTTGTGATCATTAAAAAAAAAAGTAAATTATAGGGAGTTTTATGCAAATAACCCAGTATAATAGTAGGTTAGATAAACAATTACATATCAGAATTATTAGGTCCTGTTATATTTTATGGTAGACTATAGGATAGAAATGCAAATGTGAATTAACAAATATTTTGAAAAATAATATTGAATATTTTGCTTTTTTCCGGCATGCATCTTGATAAAAATCTAAAAAATTATCAAATTTTTAAATTTAAATCTAACAACTATTAAATTTGTACTTTTTACACTCATCATATTAAAAAAAGAACCTTAAAAATAGTTTTTTTGTTTTTCTTTCGGTATAAAAAATTGAGCCCAGATAATAATACAACTGAAATTTGATGCAATGTTTCAATTCAATTAAGTTTTGATTAAGTAGGAAGATTATTCTTTGATTTTAATCCATTATTTTTCATCATAATCAAAGTAATTTGATCATTAATCTATTTATTTCATTAGTTCATTGAATGAAAAAACTTTTAGATACCTTTTTTTTTGCTTAATTATTATTAGCTCGAATTATATTTTATTTGTAAATATTCTCTTTAATTACATAACATGAATTTAGTTGGTCCACTTTGATTTATGATAATTATTGTTACATATTTAATTCAATTAATGTATCATATTATATATTATGTTGACTCAATGTGAAAGATGTATGCCATTATTCAAATCTCTTATATATAAAACCTAAGGTTTGGGGTAAGCATATATAACCCAACCCAAAAATATTCAATACCAGCCTGACTCAAAAATATTGGGTTTAGATTGACCGACTTAATAAATGGGTTGGATTTTTTTTTTTTTTTAATCTTTTTCAACATCGGATCAAGTTCGGGTTAACCTATCAACATGAAATCTAACTACATATTTCATGTTATGTACATTTCAACATTCAAACGAGCTATTACATATTTTTTTTAATATAAATGGGTTAGCATGTCCGGTAGGTTTAAAAGGATTGCTGGCAGGTTCGATTCTGATCCAGAATTTTGATCCATTTATTAATGGCTAACTCATAGTGTTTTAAGGAATTTAATCTCATCAATTTATGTACTTGTTAATTCTTTTAAGTTTTTTTTTTTTTTTTTGAGAACGGGGTATCTACCCACTGCCACCTCCCGAAAGAGGCGCTTGGCGGCGTAACTAATCCTTCGGTGAGTCTACCAGCAACCAACCCCACAGGTGCAGGACCCACGGTTCTTTTCTCTCCACTTAAGGAGTCGTGCCGTATGAGAGGGGATTCAAACTTGATATGGGGGGTTCCCAACCAAGTACGCCCACCAACTCACCTAAGCCCGGTGGGGTTAATTCTTTTAAGTTAGGGAATAGATAAATTACTTGGAAGAAATTGTAGCCTATGACACCTAGTTTTTGTCTTGCTCCAACTTAATATACATGTCATACTAATTTCTTTTTTATTATTTGCATCTTCTTTTTATGATAAGCCAATTTTTACCTTAGTAATGGCGATGGCTAAACTTCTAAGCCTTCACTTTCCTCTTGCTTGGCTTATGATCCTATGTAAATTAAGGCTTCCCTGACTTTCTTGAAGCTCTTGTTATACCCTTAAAACTCTAAAGGCCCTAAAAAATCTCATGCCTTAACACAGATGTGAAGCTTGATAGTAAATTCTTTTAAAAATCTCTACATTGTTGCTTTTTCTTTGCCAGACGCCTTTAAAATCTAGGCATTGAAAGTGACACAATAAAAGTCATTATTATTCTGATTTTCTTACAATTTATAGAATAACTCATCTTCCTTTATGTTTTTTTTTTTTCCCCAATTATGGAGTAATAAATTGAAGCATATTCAAGCTATCAACATCATCATCACTAAACAAATTGATATTTTGAAAATAAATTTAAAAATAAAAATTTGAACTAATGTTTGAACCGGAGCGTTGCGGTGCTGAGCTTGTGAACACTACGATGTTGGGTTGATGAGTTTTCTTTTAAATACTGTGATTAATATTATTCTGTGCTGATTCACATGATTCACTGATTGAGAGTTGTAAATAGTTATTATTGTACTAACGTCAAAGAGTGATGATTGTTTACTAAGTTGACGATTACTGAATTACTAACTACTGGAAAAACATCATGCAAGTCAAAACTCATTGTATAGTGTGATTACTGGAATACGTGTTATTGCACATTGTTATTGCTTTGCCTCCAATGTACTCTTTATTATTCTACTAATTGTTGTTAGTGTTAATGTACTCTTTACTATTACTGCCATCAATTTTATGGATACTTATACCACTATTATTCAACATTATTGTTACTATTGCTATTATTGATTCATTGTTTACTGTCTCATTTTCACTGAGCGCGTGATTTATATTATTGAACATCTGATATAATATACTGATATATAATGGGTGAATATCATGTGTATACTCATATACGATTTTACTATATTGATATGATTCCAACAGTTTTTATAGATGCTTTTGTTTTACTGATTTATATGATTTTCTTATTGATTTGATAGTACTGCTATGACGAATGCTTTATCAATTCGACACCCATACTTATTTATTGAATAACTATTTTAAGATTTCACTTTTTCTGTAATGTACTATTTTATTGGACTATGTATTATACTATTGCATATATTTATTGTTGATGCATAGATTAATGATTATATTGACTTATATTTATATGAATTGACTGACATTATGCATACAGCTTATTTACCATATTTTGAGTCTGTTTTATTGGCATTAGCCAAATTACAATCTATAATGTCTTTCTCTACTTATGCATCCACAGTCCCTCCAAATCAATTATGGGTGCAATTTTTATAGAGATTTTTATTGTGGAGAGACATGACAATTGCTCTTCATTAGACTAGATTAGTAGAGACTTTAATGCATCCATAGAAACTTTTGTGCATAGTTTTCATAGTGACTTTGTTTCGTATATTCTTTTGTACTTATGAGTGAAAAAAAAGTATTTTATTTGTATGACTGATGGATATTATACATAATTTTTTTAGTAGGAATACAAATATACATTAATATTTTGATCAATGGATTTGTTCCCACTGATAGTTATAATATTGATAAGAAATATATATATGTATATATATATATATATATATCTTTGATTGTTGTTATTATTAAAAAATAAAAGAAATAATTCTTCCAAATTAAATAAAATTCGAACCCAAAATCTTTTGGTTGGTATTCAAAGCTTCCATCCAAAAGACAAAGATGAGCTAATACAAAAAAAAAAAAGAAAAAAATTACTCAATATCATTTTTCAAAAATATTTGTTAATTCACATTTGCTCTTCTATCATTACAAAATAATAATAATAATAATAGGGAAAATACAAAGTTGTTACCTAATAATTCTGATATGTAATTTGTAGTTATTTAAAAACTAATCAAAAACATAACTCGTTTTGATTTGTTAATTGGAATCTTAAGCTACCAATTAAGGCTTTGTTTATTTTTTGGTGCTTTTGTAAAAGACAGTTTTAAAAAATATTAGTTCAGAAAATGAAGTTTTTTAACGGATAAGTATATATAAAAAGCTTTCTAAAAATTGCAGAAAAATGAAAAAAAAAGAGTTATTTGAAACGTAATTTGATGAACCAAACAACACAAGAAAAAAATTCCTCCGAAAAAGACAAAAAAAGCTCAAACAAACAAAGCCTAAGAGGTCCGGAGCTAGAATCCATTACAAATAAAGCGTGGGTGAGCCTAATTTAAATGGCCTAAATGTCCAAAAAAAAAAAAAAAAAAAAAAAAGCAAGGTTTTTTTTTTAGTTATTTATTCATGTCTATCAGATCAGGAAATTTGAATCCTTCTACAATAAAAAGAAGCGGGAGCCAAACTATGGATCACCGCCGCCGAGTGCCGGAGTCGCCCTCTCCGCCGATCCCGGTCAAAATCCGTCACCATCACCACACCTCCCTCATTCGCCTCCTCCAGCGTCCAAAACATGTTCCACCACCGCCTGGCTGCCGGAGGAGATTCGAGGGAAATGCGGTAACTTCATCTCTCAGATCAGGGGCCGCCACGTCTATTCTAAATATTTCAGGTACGATTCCCTCAGCTACTCCCTTAACTTCGATTAGGGTGCGTATGATGAATCGCCGATGTACTCTGCCGGTGATATTCGATGCCGGAGTTTCTCTTCCCGCTTGCCGGCCTCTCCTCGATCCTCTCGTAAATTCTAGGGTGTTTAATATAGAAAACTGTTTTATAAAAAAATGTTAAATACTTATAAATTTGTGAAATTATTTGGCAACATAATTCAGATAATTCAGGATTTAAGGATTAAATCATTAAAATTTAAATTTAATTTACATTTTAAATTTAGGCTCTATTTGGAAGATTTTTTATTATTTTATTATCAGACTGTAGTTATAATTTTTATTTGATTATCATTTTTTTTATTTTTAAAAAACTTTGTATTATAAAGTTGATTTTTACGTAAACTTTCAAAAAAATTATTTTCTCTACAATAATTTTACAATAATCTTCTTAAAATTTTGAAATTATCTTAAGGACCCTTAGTTTATAATTTAAATATGAATTATTTCGTAATTATAATTTTCATTATCATCAATAAGCTACAATTATAAATAATATTATTAAAAACTAGTTCAATTATCAAATAACTTAAATAATAATTCAATTATGAATTATCTAATTATTTATTTAATTGTTATTTTAATAAGTATTCGATTACATTAGTATTTATCTTATTAATTATTTAATTAGTTATTTAGGTATTATTTTAAGAAAATTAATTAATAATTATACTATTAATTATTTAAGTGTTATACTCAGATAGCCTTAGGCTTGTCTAAAGTTTCCCTACTTGTGTGAGGTAGAGTTTTAAATGACTTGCTAAAAGTTTTTCACCTCCTTCAATAGGAAAAATATTCTGCGCGGACACCGAACGATATCCAGAGACTAATAAAAATGCATCACGTCACCCTTTTACTATACCGTGGCTTGGTACGGCTCAGTACTCGATACCGATACCGACGCTCGGTACCATGGCATCCAGACGTAAAGTTACATCCAACGTTCGCACAAAATAATTTCTCCATTCGACGACATTCTTCTTGTTGGATTGGAAGAAATGACGAGAGCTCGATAGCTACGCAGGTAATCATCTTTCTCCCCTTTCGTGCGCTTTTTCGGCCAAATCCCTGAGCTGTAGGTTTTTGTAAATCTGGAATTGACGGCAAAAAAAAAAAAAGGTTAAGATGTCCTTCTTTTAGCGCTTGACAGAATTTAGTTTAAGCCCTACTTAAATGCTGATACCAAAGAACCTCTTAGGGTTTCATGGATTCGTGTTGATTTGATATGAATTATGGAAAGAAATTTGTATAAATTATATCTTGTACATCAGTAATCTAAATGATAAATTTTCTGTTGACAATAATACAGAGATATATCAAAATTTGAAGACCTGAAGCACTGACAAAAAAAAAAACAAAATTTTGAAAAAACTAGGCCTAGGCCTGAACTAATCCTTGATTACGATTCTTTTTCTTGGCTTTAGATATCTTTTCTGTAGCATCTACTGTTCCCTCTTCACTATCTTTCCTGCTTTCAATCCTCGCAAAAACTGGCTTTGGCTCAGCCATAACTGAACCTGCTTTAAGACCACCCCATCTTGTATCGCTCTGAAACAATGCGTTTAAAATTTAAATATCAGATCAAAATGAAATCGCTAAGCAAAATCTGACTGAGTTAGCTACAAATTCTCACAAGAGATTATACCCAAGTTGTTGCTTCAAACTCATCTTTTGAAAATCCAAGCTGTGCGTATATTCTCCAGCACAGGCTTGGAGCAACTGGAGATAAAGCCACTGCTATAATCCTCATGGCTTCCAGTATAAGAACAAGGTCCTGTCATGAAGAAAATATATATTTCTTTTCTAGATTGAAGAAAAAACAAGTAAAAATTAGTTTTTTTTTTCTAGATTTAAAACTACACAAGTTGCATTTATCACCTTAGAAGCAGTTTCATAGCTAGAACCTCCTTGTTTAAAAAGGGACCAGGGAGCACGTTCATCCATGTAAATGTTGCCAGCATTTCCGATTTCTAATACAGACTCACAAGCTGATGATAATGAAAGATTCTCATAATGGATCTTGGCCTTATTCACCTACAAAAGCAAGCAATTAACATAAAAAATCTCTCTCCTGGAGCATAAAGTACTCTATTAGCCACCAAAAATCCAAATTTTATGACAATTATTGGAAAATACTGGTAAGCTTAACTAAATTTTCTACTGTATCCTTGAACTTATTTCCTTCAGCTGCAGTAGTTGAATTGATAGCCAAGGTGGATTGACAATTTTTCTTCAGGAGTCCAAGTGTGCGATTCAGAAGATTTCCTGTGCAAATCAGCTAAAATCAGGTCAGACCAAATGAAGATCTTATGTTTATTAAAAACTAACAACACTAAAAGATAGAAAACTAATTAAAAGCTGTTCATTTCAGAACTACACATACCAATTGTATTAGCTAGATGTGCATTGTTTATGTTGATAAAGCGTTCTTCTGAGAAATCTCCATCATTGCCAAACTCAATTTCCCTCAAGAGGAAGTATCTCACAGCATCTGACCCAAATCTGTCAACCAGATCTTTTGGCTCGAGTGTATTTCCCAATGTTTTACCCATCTTCATACCATCCTAAATTTTTCAAACAAGGATTTGAGGAATATTTGCATAGTTAAGACAAAAAGGAACACAATGTAATCAGTATACTGTGGCTTACAAAACATGATCAGCAAACAGAGTTTCCAATAAACTAAAAAAGAAACTTAGCACCTTATCTTTCATTATACAATATTCTCAAAACATTCTTGAAAAATAAAGCACATGCAGCTGCAAGCATGAAAAGGGCTAAGGTGAGGATGTTTAGAATTTAACATATTCATGGAGCATTGATACCTTTGTCAAGAAACCATGACCAAAGACCATTTTTGGAGGACTTATTCCGGCAGACATTAGCATTGCTGGCCAATAAACTGCATGAAACCGCAAAATATCCTGCAGAAACCAAATAAAAGAATTAGCAAGTATGAGAAATATCAAATTCAGCCCACCTATTCTCTTCTTCTCATTCCCTCCTACCTCCATATTCCTTATCCATCCCCCTTCTCAGTATAGGCTCGGTGGCGTATTCCCTCCTCTCCTACAATTTCCACCTCTGTCTCACCTTAGCATATCATTTTCCTGATTCCCTCTTGCTTATGGAAGAGCTGCTTTAGTTTGAAACTCCAATATCCACAACATCATCTCATCTAGATTCCCAAATCGTTCTTCCATCACTAAAAACGCTCATTCAATGATCCCACATTCATTCACAGCTGCCCTACTCCCTCCTCCCTCCTCTAACTTTTCTTCCAATGCCTCAACTCTTCTCCCAACCATCAGTCCCAAAAACTTGCTCTAATACCAATTTGATATATTTGGAGATCAAATCAATACCCAAAACAACCACTAGAGCAAAATCAGCACCAAAAAGTTGAAAAAACAGCCACCAAAATTAAGAGAATAGCAAAGGTATGCATGAACAACACTTATAAAGTTGAAATAATAATCTTTAATCAAAGAAACACAAGATACAATTGATTCACTATTTGAGAGGTGAATTAACTCTCCCGCAATTTCCTAATAGCAACTAGGAACCCAAAATCACCTAAGAAAAATTATTTTAAAAAAATTCTTCACATAATACCTCCCAAATACAAACTTTCCCCCTTAAAATTAGCCATACTCCCACCATAAATGCACCTCACATTTCATCCAATGATCTTGATGTGAATCAATGTAGGAATTGCGTTCGGAAATAAAACAACATGATAACATCAAAAATATAAACTCCCGATCGTAGCCGTCGATCTACGATTCCTTCGCCGATAAACCTGCCTAAAATGTCTGTCGATGACCTCATCAGATCTCCTCTTAAACATTTTCCTCCTATAGGTCTGAATTAAGGTGCTGAAACCCACAAAACAAGAGCCTTTTGATTCTTGAAAGAAGGTGGGGTCCACAGCTGTATCAGTTAAGTATTGTAGAGATGAGGTTGCTCAAGTAGATGAGTGGCTTTACTCTTAAGAGACAGGATACGAAACGAGCATATACATGAAAAAGTAGAAGTTGCTCCAGTGGAAGATAAGATTAGAGAGAGTTGTCTTAGATGGTTTGGTCATATAAAACATAGGCCTTTTGATGACTTAGTTAGGAGAGTAGATGCATTAGGTTTGGCTTATGTTAAGAAAGGTAGAAATAAACCTAAAAAGATTTGGTTAGAAAATAATAGAAATGATCTTTTTTGTAAGATTTAAATAAGGATTTGACTCTTAAATTAACACAATGGGGAAAAAAAGATTCATGTAGCCAATCCTACGTAGTGGGATAAAGGCTTGATATTGTCATTGTTGTTGTTTTATTTAAAAATGCATATTTGGTCACATAAAACTTCAGCCTTTTTATGACCCTATTAGCATAGTAGATGTATTAGATATGACCTACATTATGAAAGGTAGAGATAGACTTAAAAAGGCTTGGTTAGAAAGTATTAAAAATAATATTTACTTATTAGATTTAAATGAGAATTTGACTCTTAATAGAACACAATGGAAAAAAAATGATTCATGTAACTGATCCCATGTTGTGGAGTAAAGGCTTGTTATTGTATTTAAAAATGCATCCCTTTTATTCAATAACATTATTTACATCTTCACATACATTCCTTAAAAAAAAAAAAAAAACCTTCACATACATTCCTTTCGGCTTAATATACATTTTTTATAAGTTGATTCCATTAAATCTATTTATTTATCAAGACAATTTTAAACATTCGTAAAACTTCCATGTTAATTATTTTAAATTCATTTAGTGTAGAAAACTAAAAGAGATTAGATAGTTAAGACATATGTAGGCCTTCCAATGACTTGGTTAGGAGAATAGATGTATTAGATTTGACCTAAGTTAAGAAAGGTAGAGATAGACCTAAAAAGACTAGAAAATATTAGAAATGACCTTTTTATTAAATTTAAATGAAAATTTGACTCTTAACATGACACAATGGAGAAAAATTATTCATGTAGCCAACCCCATATAGTGGGATAAAGGCTTGATGTTGTTGTTGTTGTGCAAAAAACTGTGTAATAGGAAAGACATAATTCATAAGGATAGCATGCTTAAGAGAGACAAATTTGATCCGATGCACATAATTCTAACCAACTTCAATTCAAGCGATAATGAGAAGAAGGAAATAGAATGCATATCAATCAAGTGGAAGCCTCGTACCTTTCCTATCAAATGTAATGAAGCAGGCCACCCGGCACCAACAGCTTTTTCTAGACTCGGCTGTACATCTTTATCTAGTAATGCTGAAACATAACTGCATGGAAAGAAAACAAAGAAAGATTCATACATTAAATTTCCATAGTAGCGACATTAGATTGACAAAATGAATGAACTGAAGGGAAAAAAAAACATAAGCATTCATGCTAGATTTTGAGCAAGCAAAATTATTCAAATTCTAAGCCAAGGGAACTGAAAAAGTAAAATCCAGGGATCTCAGACATTTGAGTACACCTCACAAAAGAAGAAGTACACATGGGCTTGTAGATAGTAGTGCTGCGCTTAAAAAAATTGAACGGTCAACTATTTAAGCAAACTAGCTTTGATGATTATGAAGCTTTATGTTTGAAGTTGTGTTAGCTAAATACGTCAGTCGTTTGATTTAGAAATGAAAACTTGAAAGATGTGTTATGGGCCAAACTATTATGGCAAGTCCGATGCCAAATGAGTCCCAGAACTAAAACCAAGTAGCTGATCTAAGTTTGGTTCTGCAGAACTATAAAGATTGCAATCAGGCCTAACCAAATTCAGACTAACTCTTACTGGAAGGATTGGCAAATAAGGCTTCGTTTGGGACGCTTTCTTACCGCTTCTTTAAGTAATTTTTTAGTAAAAATTAAAATTTTTGTACTAGAAAGCTACTTTAAGAGCAGTAAGAAAGCCATCTCAAACAAAATCTAAGTCTTCACACAAAACAGACCCCCAATACTTGGGATAAGCCTTATAAAGCAACCCACGATGACGATGATAGCTACTGCACCAGCTGATAACTGCAAATTTCTAAACATGGAAATCATTGATGGAAATAGGAAGAGTCTCAAAAAGAGTTCAGCAGTTGGAGCTTCTATACTCCTTTGCAGGAACAAAGGAAACAAGCACGTAAACAAGAGACTAAGCATTATCCGTACATTCTACAAAATATTGATGGTAGCCTTGGAACATATAGAAGATCGAAGGCCTTCCAAATACAAGATGAGAAAACTGTCAGTTGATCAACCCTTCTCCACTAGTCAGACAAGATAGTAAAATAAATTTGGAACTATCGTAAAGAAAAAAAAAGTCCCAACTAACTAATTTGGGCGGATACTGCAAGTAAAAAAGTAAGCAAATAAGAGAATGAAAGAAGAATAGCTTCACAAAGCTAACTCAACTAATAAAAAAAAGCATTCTTATATGGATCCGAGTATTCAGAGACAAATAAATCCCTGATAGCCAAGTTGATTTGGCATAAATAAAAATGAAAAGATAGTTGTAAGGTGAACTTAAATTGAATAAAATTAAACAACAAATTAATATATAACATAAAATGTGATGATAACACCTACTTGAAGATAATGTTGTGAAAAAAATTCAGTAGAGAGGAATATACAATTGGGGTTGTAAGATGCACTAATAAGCCATTAGATAAAATTAATATGAGTTGAATAGTAACGGGTCAACAAAGAAAACCTACAAATGCAAAAAGTTTTGCCTATATAAAGTCACCTCATGTAGCCCTCAATATGCATGAATGGGGAAGGAAGATTCATAAAGTTGTCCCAACATACTTAGAATATGGGTTATAATGGTAAGGATGTAGAGATGATAAAGCTGATACTGATGATGTTCTCAGTGCAAGACCAATCAAGTTATAGCATCATTAACACTTATGATATCAATACTTGAACGAGGATCTTACCCTAATAAAGCATCAAACCAAACATAGATTGTTTGCTTATCATCAGTTGGCACAGGTATTCCCCATTCAACCGAAGAACGTGATATCGAAAAATCTCGCAAGCCACTGATTATCCAGCCTTGCACCTGACATAGGATAAGATTCAACGACTAGAGACAAAACCAACAACAAAAAAAAAAAAAAAAACCACCAATGGATGCCAAGAAAAAGGACATAATAAAGCAACCTAAATAATCCTTGTGTCAAAAACATGAAATTCTTGCAATAAGCAATGCAAAGTGAGTCGTGGAATCTAATTTTTGCCATTTGAAGAAAATGCACTACATAGATTTGATAACAATAACTAATATATGAGGTTATTTAATTAAGGATATTTTAAAATTTTTCTTAGATCTTTTGTTGTCCAATATTTTTTCTTTATAAAGAGGGGGATGTCATCTTATGTATGAGAGAAATTAATGTTGTAATTTTCCATAATCAATAGAGAGCTACGTAGCCAAGGCTATAGGACGCAACCATCAATTGAATGAACCTATAAAAAATTATCATATTTTATGTGTTGGACTTCATTTCTATTTTCTAATTTTTACACTATGTATTTGAATAGAGTTTTCCTATTTTCCAACACAAAAGATGTTATAATTTAAAATAAAGTAAAAGCCTGAAATAGTCCCCGACTATTAATAAGTGATCAATTTAGTCTCTGCCTTTAATGATGAGTTGATGATCCAAAATAGTCCTCCGACTATTAGAAAATATTCAATTTGATCCCAATACCAAAAGTAATAGTTAAATTAACCCTAATGGTTACATGTGAGGACATTTTGAATATTATGATGTATGTAAGATTATAATATTTTTTATATTTTTATCATTTATATATAAAAATAAATACAAAATTCATAATAAAAGTTAAGCAATTAAATAACAAGAGTGAATAATTAATAAAAGATAGATCATACAGAATTTCATAACCTTTGTTATAAAAAGTGTCATCATTGATTACAAAGCTTCAAAATACTTTTACAAAAATGGCATCATTAACTACAAAACTCAAAATATCATGTTACAAAAGAAAGAGCCTCCTAATGATGTCCTTTAAAATATGAAAATGCAAGGTAATACAAAAAAACTTCATTGTGTATGGTATCCTCCAAGCTTACCGATGTTCTTTCTTTTGGATGTATGGACTAACTAACAAACACAATGCCAAATTAGTAGTTACAAAATTGAATTGCATGTGTTTATAAAATTTTGCTTGCACAAATAGCCCTTTGTTTGACAATCCTTGTGTGCACACACTCAATATTGGTCATGTTCGTGAGCTACAATATCAATCTAGATATGTCGATTGAATCGAAGAAACGTAATAAAGTAAAATTATATGTTATTTCATTTGCCTATCTTTTAAATCAATGGTGAATGTGCAATATATTCATTTACTAATTCATTCCTATTGTTTAAATTTTATTCTTGAAGATGCAAGCCATCCTATGATATTGCATTATATTATAGGTTATTATCTACTTGAAGTGTTTGAGTAAGAAGGGTTTCTTTTATTTTTTCCTTTTTATTATCACAACTTCTAGTACAATGGAGGGCTACAATTGACCTACATAAGATTTTTCTTTGTGAATTATCTTCTTGCTCATGTGGACCTCTTCTTCACAGCTTTGGTGGACAGCCCCTCCTACTTAGGTTTCTTGTATTTATGTGGTAATTGATATGACCAAGTACTTCTAGGTTGTTCTTCACATTAATAGGCATAATGTTGAACTCATAAGTTATCCTATGATTATCCACAATGTAAAAGTTGTGAACAAAATCCTCATGATGTTCTCTCATATTGATTGCGGTACACGCATGGAGACAAGACAATCCATTTAATTCCAAAATTTATGTACACCAATTTTCGAGCCTTGATCATAGCTTTCCTTGGTTATAACTTTGACACATGCAACTTGAAAATGCTTATGGCACATTAGGATGAGGAGAGGAGGGGGGAGTGGATGAATTGATATTTTAAAAAATCTTTTACTTAAGATCAAAATGAGATATCTGAAAACATTTACAAGAATAAAATATTTAAACCAAAATCAATAGTAAATATTTTTTTTTTACTTTTAGAAAACAAATATATTTTTATTTTTTTCCTTTTTTATTTCAAAACAAAATTTTAACCATAAATTTTATCACTCAAATATTTCATAAAGATAACAAAAAATAAACTGCAAGAAAGTAAAGAATACACAAACTAAATTTATAGTGGTTTGGTCAAAATCAACTTACATACACTCCCCAAAGGTCCTTCTCTTTAGGTATTGCACTAAAGTGACTCTCCTTTAATTCACAGCTAGGTGGAGATTCTCCCTTACCAAGTGAAGAATGGCATTTACAGAGTCCAAAAGAATCTGCTTCCTCCCACCTCTTGGCCTGGCGGAGATGTCATCTCTCCTTTAGCTCTTCGCTTCGGCGGAGATGTCGATCCCTCCTTTAGCTCCCGCTCCCTCCTTCAACTCTCCGCTACGGCGGAGATGCTGCTCTCTCCTTTAGCTCCTTGCTACGACGGAGATGTTGTCGCTCATTCAGCTCCTCACTACGGTGGAGATGTCATCCCTCCTTCCGCCTTCAGGCTAGGTGGAAACGCCATCCCTACTTCCGCCTTCCACCCCAACAGATATGTCATTCCTCCTTTAGCTCCTCGCTACAGCAGAGATGTCTGTACCTCCTTCCACCTCTCGGCATGACGGAGATGTCATCCTTAGCTTTCTCGTCTAGCAAGCTTTTCGGGCAAAGACTTTTCTTCCAATAACTCTTCTCCAAGAGCTCCATCAAACACAACAGAAGGACCCAAGGTGCAAGCTAACCGAAGCAACCGTGTGAATTCCCTCATGCCCCTTGACTCCCTCGAGGCAAACTCTCCCTCAACTTCACGTCCTCTCTCTCCCTTGTGATATAGGCACTCCAAAACTCTCTCTCAAAAGAAAATGTCTCTAACTACTCAACCCATGACCTCCAAAAAGTTTCTCATGAAAAACTAAAATAGGCTATTTAAATTAAAATATTAATTCTTAAATTAATTGCTTTAATCGTATAGTACGATAGAATGATCGTATAGTATGACTAGTTCAGTTGTCAACTTTATTCATCTTGTACAATGTACAATCATACAGTACAATTAGTTATATCGAGTCACAGATCATCCAGCAAACTCTCTATTTGATCGTCCTGTACATGGCGATCGTACAGTACGATCATTAATTAAGATATGATCCTGATTTGATTCCTTAATTCTCGGTATTAAATTAGACAATTTTAATTAATATTCATACAGTACGAAATGGTTTGTAGAAATAGTTTCTAGAAATAAAGGCGAGGTTTCTAGAAATAGTTGGTCGTCATGTACAATTTGATAGTTATACATTACGATTAGTTATAACTCAATTTAATTAATATGACTTCATTAAACATTTAATTAAATTTAATTTAAACAAACTGTACAGTACGATTTACAAAAAAAATTCAAGTGTTCAATTTCTCTCCCTCTTGTGAGTGTGTGCCTGGTTGCTTAGCCAAAAACACCTTGTACATAAAATAACTAAAAAAATAAAAATTACAAACTCTATCAAACACAAACTCACTTGTACCCTAACGCTATACTATCTTGAGTTTTGATTCTTCAATTATGTTTGGTATATGTTGCAGTTAAAATTAGGGGTGTCAAAATGGATATTCAGGTCGAACCGGAATTGACCCAGGTCCAAACGGGTTGACATTAACCCAACCTGGTTTTGTAAATGGCTCAAAACTTTAGACCTGGACCCGACCCGCTGGGTTACCAGCTAACCCGGGATTTTTTAGTCGAGTGAGGACGTGTGACCGCGTGCAGGTGAAGGGATCACGAGCAAGCGACCTAGGGTGCGGGAGCGAGCGTGAATCCAGCCATTCAAGTGTGGATGCGAGCATGAGACTACGGGAGGGCAAGCGCGGCCAACATCCTACTCGGTCACTAGCGCTGGAGAGCTATCGCGAGCATGGGAGTAGGAGGTCGAGGTGGGAATCTGGGTCAATTCAGGTCACCTTCGTGTTTCTAGGTCACCACGAACCTGAGCCAATTTTAAAAAATAGGTCAAAATCTCAAATCCGAGCCCGACCCATATGGCAAACGGGTTGACCCGAACCCAAAATTTTTTTGGGTCGGGTTTCAAGTCTGGTAAAATATTAACACTCCAACTTAAAATGGTTAGTGACACACAAGAAAATATACAATGTATAAAACAGGAATAGGTAAATAATCATTCAATAATATTTGTAATCATCAAAATATACGATTAAGCCCCGGATTGCAACACAACTTCAATTTATTCATAATATCTCTTATGAAAAGTTTTGTCTTGTAATGTGGATTAATTCTAACTTTATTCACAAATTTCTTGGTTATAATTGTTGATGTTAATGTTTTGTTATGATAGCTCCATGAACATGTATGCTCTTCCAATGATCTCACCTGTCATGAATGACTTCTTTCATGCTTTGATATGTAGAGTAAAGGACAGTTAGGTCTCCTGTAAATAACTCGCATCATCTTTTATCATTTTTTTAAAATTTTATTGCTTTTCCACTAGCAATTGACCAGTTATGGTCTACCTTTTTAAATTCTTCCTTGCTATTGAATAATATTTCCACTTCAAACATATGCTTCTCACAATCAAAATTTAAATTGACAGCTAGCTATCTAGTGTGATCATCCTCATCACCACAACAAATACTAATGTCAATATTGGAATCCATACAATCAATTTCATAATTATTTCTATTCATTTTTTTATTAAAATTTTTATTTTGAACTCCAATCTTCTCCTTTCCCTTCTTTATATTGCCTGCAAATTCAATAGAATGATTTATACTATTTTCAAATAACTCATCATTCTCATACATCTCATAATCACCGTTTATAAACTACTATCTATCATCTAATAAGTTATAGTCATTGTCCTCATCCTCTTCATCATTATGGTAACTGGCTAACAGCTCCTCTCATATGCTTCTACATTCTTATCATCAACATATTAGAAATTAATAACAGTAGGTCCACACAAAACAATTGAAAGTTGTAAGATTGTTAAAACATCAAGTCAACAGAAAAGTACTACACAGTACATAATTTCTTGTTTGATTGCTAAAACACATATAAATATTGAACAATTTAATCATAAATAAACTCACCTACAAGTTTCAAGTATGGAAAACAAAATAAGTGTCCATGCTTATCAATAAAAAAACTCACATTAAAAAAATTTATATTGATTGTCAATGACATTTGTCATCAATCATTCTCAATGACTTCAATTGTGTAACACCCCATAATATCCCTACCAGTAATGCAGATTGTCACAGAGAAATACATTCAAAATTCTCAACATATAATGCTTCTAAGCATTTCCATATGAATCTATATACTCCAACTACAGTACCACATATGTTCTGAATAAACGGAAGCATCTAAATAGTCTCAATTGCATCACACAAGTAATTACAGATTCACTAATAAAATCCAAATATAGTAACACAATTTTGGCAGGTTACATATCTCACAAGAAGACTCATAAACATTGCTAAACATTAAAACCTAAATATTTATTAACCTAAGCCTAATCTGCTTCAACATTTTTCCTTACATTTCTTTATAATAACAGTCAGTATAAAACTTGTGAGCTATAAAGCTCATAAAATTATGCAATTTAAATAAATAATTAAATACAAGATTATAAAAAATAACATAATTAAAATCATAACTGAATCAAATCATAAATATTTATAAAATAATATAAAATCATATTTAGGATCATCTTTTAATTCATTTGAAGCCTGTACAAAATATCACTATTAGTCTTCTAAGGATATGTCTATTATTTTTCATATAGTTAGTTTTTATAAGAATGTTCAATGGTGTTCAGGTAAACCTGACATCATTGTCATTGAAGTACGTAGAGGCCACTTTTGCCTCTTTCTTGGTCCATTTTGCCCCACATGCAATGCAGGTTCATATATGGAGTCCTTTTTGCCCCACCTGCAATGCATGTATCATATCATCTCATAGTCAACCTTTCCTAATTTGATATTTATTAGGCTTCAAAATTAAGAACTTATACTTATTTTGTCATGCTTCATGCTTTCATATAAAAATTCAATCTATTATATCACTTGCATAAAATAATATGTATGCAATATAACATACAGTGTAATGAGTTCTTTCAAAAATATTACCCACTAGGAAAACTTTTTGAAAATCTATTGAAAAACTAATTTCCTAATATAGAATTTTTTTTAAAGCAACGAGAACATAGTAGTCAAACAAAACTGTGGTAGTAGTCTGAAAAGCAATGCAATAAAAAAAATTGTCCCAAACAAACCCTTAAATATGGAAGCTAAATAGCTATCTAAATCAAAATTAATTTGTAGCTTCAATAGTCAAGACTCAAGGTAATTCATGGCTAGAAGTTATAAACAAAAAAAATGCAAAATTACAAGCAGACATCTGATCCGCAGGTTGATATGCAAATTTCCTCTAGAGGAAGCCATGCACAAGTAGGAGATGGTGACATTTGTATGGAATGTGCTGAGACTCCCTCTACGGAAAAAGATGATAAATATGCAACTCTAAGGAACAAGATGATAAAATATAAAAGAGGAAATAGCTTTTAATAAGGTCTAGGAATTAACCATGAATACTGACAAAATTAAGCTAAATGCACTACTTTTAAAAACATAGGGAATAAGACCAGACAAAAATCAACAAATAAAATGACATACGACGCTCTAAAATTCTTACCTCATTCAACCGAAATGCTGGCTTCACAAAGTCTGGATTACTTTTAAAGTATTCTTCCAACATTTTTTGATACTTAGACAAGGCAAAAAAATAATTATCCTCTTTGCGCAGGGCACACGGCTTTAAGTGCATCGGGCAACAATTATTTGCAAGCAACTCTTTCTCATCCTACATTATTTCACAGAGGAATATTAAAAATATATATAATTTGTTGAGAAGAGTGGTGATATCAGTAGAATTTTAATGCCATGTTATAGAAAAAAAACTATTTATGTGAAACATGGCACTATTTTAACCTAAAGTGGATAATTACATCAGATAAGTTCAGAAAGATTGTTGTGCAATAAAATCATGCATACAATAATTAGTGATAGAGCCAAAAAAGATGAAGCTTTACCTTGTATTCCTCACAGTTGATACAATAGAGCCCCTCATAGTCAGCCCTATATATGTCACCATTGTTAAACACTCTTGAATAGAATTCCTCCACAATGCCTTCATGTATCGGATCAGTTGTGCGAATGAACTTATCATAGGCTATGTCTAGCTGTGGTTAACTAAGAAAATATGATAATCCTTTCACATGTATTTTATGCACTGAAGATTTAAAGGTAAAGTGGAACTTACATCTTTCCAGAGAATTCTATAGGCATCTGAAACCGTATCGCAGTGCTCTCTTGGGCTTCTGCCATTGGTCTCTGCAGCAGTGGCAATTTTCTCTCCATGCTCATCTGTTCCAGTGATGAATATTACTTTCTTCCCAAGTAACCTCTGGTGCAAGAGAATAGGAGAAAAGGATTCTTTGATGCTACCAAATTTAATAGAAAAAGGCAAGTTATGTTACTATGAAGCAGCATGCGAATAAATGATATTACTGGCCTGCTAAAAAGTTCAATATTCATGTTGTCAGGGTGCTAAATGTATTACAAAATCAGTAATCATTAGCACCAGATGCAACAGACAAAATTCTATGATGGGACAATGATAGGAAATACTTGAGTTCGAAAGTAATCCTATCGGATTTACTTGAGTTCGCAAGCAACCCTAGCAATAATTGGTTCAAAACAGCAAGAAAAACAAGAAAAATTGGACAAATCAATTTAGAAAAGATATATTACGATTTGCGATAGTGGAAACAAAGCGAATCAAAACTCAAAGCAAGATACAATTGATCCTCAATTCGAGAGGAGGATCGTCTCTCCCAAATCTCTAGACAAGAGAGTCTAGAGCCCAAGTCGCCAAGAAACCCTAATTCCAATCAATCAAAACATAATCCCTCATAATCCTCTCTTGCTCTTTAATATAAAAGTTTTCTGTTACGCGTGAACCGGCCCAGGAGGGGCCGGCTGGACCCGGTTCAGCCCGGGTCTACATCAGGCGGGGGCGGAAACGCCCAGAGGAGGGGGCGGACAAGGTGGACCCCACTTGGGGCTGATTTAATTATGTGGGAGGGAAAATTTTGAATGCAAAGGGCTGTTTAGGTAATTTGTAGGAATCCTTTATTGTTAATTAGGAGGATTAGGAAGGAGAGGGGATCATCTTGAATTGGAATCATTTTTGAGATCTAGGGTTTGTGTTCTTGGGCTCTAGGCTACGGCTAGAGATTTGGAAAGTTTTTCCTTCCTCTCGAATTGAAGGAAAGTTGTATCTTGCAAGTGCTTTTCATCCCTTATTAGAATAAAAGTGTTTGCTTTGTTTTTCTTACGTTTTCTCCTTCGTATTCTCTCCGATTCCACTGTTTTTGGCTGTTTTACTGTGTGGACAGCAGTTTTCATCCTATATCTATTGGGTTTTGGTGAGAAACACTTAGAAATCCAAGTGTTTCCTATCAAATTGGTATCAGAGCCGCGATTCGGGGCCACCGGCGGCTGAAATTCTGAAATTTCAGCAAGTTCCTCGTCTCCGGAAGAAGTTTTCTGTGGATCCGTTGGAAGAACAATGGCCGGAAAGAAGGTGGATGTCTTGGAAGGTGAAGTCGGTCAATTAAAAATC
The DNA here is from genome assembly GCF_001605985.2 of Dendrobium catenatum. Taxonomy (NCBI): domain Eukaryota; kingdom Viridiplantae; phylum Streptophyta; class Magnoliopsida; order Asparagales; family Orchidaceae; genus Dendrobium; species Dendrobium catenatum. The sequence continues at coordinate 88,566 of NW_021319540.1, read as the reverse complement.
GATTTGGAGGAAAGATTTTTTGATTTTCAAAATCAAATCACCACCAACAACGAAAGGTTGGAGGGAAAATTCACGGCCATGGAAGAAATGATGAAGAAATTATTGGAGATGAAAGTTAGTACGGGGTTATCGATGTAATGTTTCAAATTTGCGCTATATTTATGGGGCATACAACGCTTAAAAATCTATAAATAAGCCTCACTTTTTACATGAAGGGAGTAGCAAGCTTAGGTCTGGGGGGGGGGGGGCTAAATTAAATACTACAGGAAAATCACACATTACCGGCAGAATTTTCCGGTGATTTTCAGATGGTTAATTTTCCAGAGGTCAATTTTATGGCAGTTTGTCATCTCATCTTGAATATCATAATACATTAAAATAGTTCCATTTTCCGTCTCAATATTGGAGCTCAGAGGAGTTGTAAGATCAAAATTAAGAATGCAAATAACATGACAAGAGAGGAGCAAAAAGGAAAAGGAAAGTTGTGCTCGAGATTGTGAGTTGCGAGAGATGAGCAAAGGGGAAAACGAAGCAGACATTTTGGGTCGAGGGAAAGCAAGCCATTTGGAAGTAGTCTCCATTTGGGCCTGTGATATGATATTGTTGCTAAAGTGAAATTTTTTATAAGAAAGTTATTGTAAAAATTAGTAAGAAAACTATTCTGAACAAAGCCTAAAGCATATTCTTGCATGTTAAATTATGAAATTTTTAGGTCTTATTATTTATAAAAATAATGTTAATTTTTTATGTAAATTAATCCTCCACATTTAAATTTACTTTAAAATGAGTGCAAAACATAAAAAATTCAATTAAAATGTATATTACACATATCTTAAAATAAATACAATACTTTTAAGATTCATTTTGACAAAAAAAATTTGATCAACAAATTCGATAAATATTTTTGTATGAATATACTACATGTAATAAAAGTGGTGACTAAATAATTATACCTAAATCTATTCCTTTTCTCAAAAAAAAAAAAAAGAAAAAAAACTTTAAGCTCTTGTCACATGCAGCCAAATTTTTTTTTTTTTTTGGTGGGGGGGTACGTGCCCCCCTCCCTCCGCCCATGGGCTTAAATCCTTAGCTTGACATTTAATAGAACTCATAGGCTTAAAGAATCTTAGAGCTCCAACCAAACACTCTCATTGAATTATTGTATGATCACCATCATCAAATCAACACCTAATCATTGTCATTGGACTACCGCCTTATCACCATTATTTTAACTACCATTGTAATATAAATTACATCTTATCATCGTGGTTGGAACATCATAGTTTACCCTCTGCTATATGATTAAAGTCATCGAACCATTACATGACCGTCATTATTGAACCACCTCATGATCATAGTTAGTAGACTTATTGCATGACTATTGTTCTATCACCATAGTCTCTCAATTATAATCTCCTGATAACTATCGCTTAACTACAATCCTCCGACTACTATCATTTGACTTTGGTCCTTCGACTATTCTTGCCCAATTATAATTCTTAATCACTATCATTTGAGTACAATCATCCAACTACTATCATCTAACTACAATATTCTGACTAATGTCAACCAATTATAGTCATTTAATCTTTGTCGCCCGACTATGATCATTTGACCTCCATAGCCCAACTATAGTCCCCCATCCATCATATCTCAATTATGATTATCTAACCACCATCATCCTACTATAACCTTTTGAACACAATAGTCAAAATATGATTTATTGGCAACCTTCAACCAACTATGACCGTTGAATACTATTGTTTGGTTATGATTTTATGACTATCATTGTTCAATTACAATCCCTTGACTACTATCTCCTAACTATGATCATCCAAACATCACTACTCAGCTATGTTCTTGCAACTACAATCATCTTATTATGATTCTTCAATCATTGTTACTCAATTATAACCTTTTGGCAATTATCACAATGCTAAACTAATGCCAACTCAATGCCATCTATCGCTATAAAAAGGTTGATTCATGTCATATTGTTATTGAAGCCATCTTTGACTCTCGATATCAGCAACATGACTTATGTTGGATTTATTACTCTTTGATCCCCCTCAAACGAGAACGTTCAAATAAATAAAAAACAGTCTCTCGAGAAAAGCTCCTATGTCAAAATTCATTATATATATATATATATATTATATTTTATCAACACATTTGAAATCATAAATTATAACTAATGATATTAGTATAAATCATTTCAACTATTAAACCCCATATTTTTCTCTTTTTGGATTATTGTATATAAAAATATTAGTTTAATTTATAGCTCTCTTATTATTTATGTTCATGTTCATTTTTTACATAAAATTATGACTTTAGGCTCTCTCATATTATCACAACAAACATGGCAACAAATATGATGAATTATCGTCTATTATCTATAAGTACTATTACTTGCAGTAAACCAGTCCTGTCAGAATAGTCTGGACTCCATAGGAGTGGAACGCCCGGAAGCAATGGTGGTTTCAGAGTCTTCAGACCCGCCATCGCCCTCTCGAGCTCACCGGGGAGGGGAACAAGAAGAGAGGCTTCGGCCACGGTTCTTCGACGCCAAGGCCAAGGCCCGTTGCTGGGAATTTGCTGAAGTTGTACCAGGCCGCCACCCTGAAAGGTGGCGACGCGACCCGGCGGGCAACGTCGTCTGCAAGCGCTTTTATAACTGTCAGGGCTGTCTCTGTTTCGAATACGATCACATCATCCCCTATTCCAAAGGTTTTTTAAACGTTCTTTCTGTTCCCCGCATGCTCTGGTTGTAGACTAGGGTTTCGATTGCGGCTTATGTTCATGTATAGATTGGCTTTCCCTGTAGGCGGTGAGTCCATTGCAGAGAATTGCCAGATTCTTCAGACGAGGGTGAATAGGTACAAGTCAGATAAGGAGTGGGTGGATAAAAAAGAACTTGAGGGTTTCTCTTGTGACATCAAGTTTACCGGTATGCATCTCCGTTCTCTCTTTCTTCTTCCTTCCCCTTCAGCTTAATATTCTTTATCTTCTTCTCGGTACAGTAACAATGTTTCCATCCTAAGGAATGGGTATAGAAATGAAAAGTTTGAACCAAATGTAGGGAATGAGTCTGCGTTATTAGTTCGCCGGTATAATAAAGATTCCTATTTAATCAAACAAATATTTTGATGGATGTGTGGACCTCAAAACTCAACACCAAAATACCATTTAGGCCTTTGTTCAACTGTTGTTGCCTAGAGAGTGTTTGAGCTTGCGGCTGATTTCAATTCGCCCAAGGCCAATCAATTGGGGATACTTAACCTGAAGAAGAACTAACGTCGCTGGAAACATCCCAATTCATTCACCCAACTTGTCAAGGCTACTCGCTCAAGCTTCAAGGCTATTGCCCAATGTACTTAGCTTCATTGCTGACAAGGTAAAATTGCCCTAGCTATTGTTATGCAATAAACACAGAGGAAACAATAAATCACACAACAAAATAATCAAAGAACACGGTGATTTATGTGGTTCAACAAAGATGTACTACGCCCATGTCGAGGGGATGATGATTTCACTATATTAAAGAACAATAGGATTACAATTGGCTCTCAAGCTCTGTCTTCTTCTCATACATACAACAACAACCTATAGGTCCTATTTATAGATTTGAAATAAGATCTAATAAATAAAATATAATTAATGCAAAGATTTAATCATGTCAATTAGATCTCTCAATCAGTGCACTAATTAAATCCAATCAAATCTTTTCTAACTAATGCATCAATTAAAAATCTAATCAAATTCTCAATCAAATCTCCAATCTAATCAACTAATTAGGAAAACAATTATCTCCCTAATCAATTACATAAATTTTCCATTAAAGTTTTCCAAAATAAAGCTTTAATCAGATTTGGTAATAATTCCAAATCATAGCTATCTGGTATAGCTAGCTACTAGAACTCGACCAACCTTGGTGAAGTTAGGCAAAGACTTCATGTGAATCTATTCCTTATTGAAAATCTCCATGTAAATTCAATGTATTCAAATAGGTGCATGTTGATATTCATTTTTTATGGGTGTTTCTCAAGCCTTGTTATTTAATGCTAAATTGTAGTTTTTATTATATCATTGTGCTTCGATCCTAGCCTATGAGTAGGATTTCATAAAGTGATCTAAGGACGTCTAATTATCAACATCAGTCCTGTGTTTTCTGACCATATAGTAAAATCTTATGGATTCTCTTTGTTGATTTTCTTTCTCTCCTTTCTATTCTCTTGTTACTTAGGGATTGCTTAGTTGATAGTGTTTTGAGCATTTAAAATGGAGGTGTTTAGGTTTTTAAGTCTGTCTATTGGCGGTAAATACCAAAATTGCCCAAATTGGGTGTATTCAGAATATATTGCATGTGAACTCTTGCGCATTTGACATATCATACAACACGACCATTGGTAATCTCTACGTCTGTGCCCATGTTGACTCCGCTTTTGCCTTTGCTTATGCACCTTGCACAGTACCTCGTGCCTCTGCCTCTACAACTTTTACTCACGTTGAGTACACTTGCAAATGCGACCTACACATTTTGATATTGTCAACCAACCGATTTAATCCGCTATCGTTAGTAATCACCAAGCCAGTGTCATGCCATAATTGAAAAGTTAATAAAAAATGATTTACTTTATGATGATCTAAATACAAAAAAGTGATTCACTGGATTTATTTTACAACTAACAAAACACCAAAAAATTATTTCAAATGGATTGAGTTTACTTTACATTGTATTTGAAACTTAAATGAATTATAAATAATTGTAACAAAACAACCTTTTAGCCATTATTGTCTATAAGATTTTGGCATTTCCATGGATGAATTTCAATCCAACAAATACCATCCAAAGAACTAAGCCTATAAGACTCTGTATTTTTTGTTGAAATCTTACAAGACCAGGCACAATTGTTTCCTTCAGGCTTAAGTTGCAATTCCACTTTTATTGAAGTCATTGCAACATAAAGACCTATTTCACACCCACCCGCTTGCACCATAGCTATCATAGCCTCAAAGACCTTATTTTAACCTCGTTTGTGTCATAATCATCTACTTCAATTTACGAAACAATCTCATTTGTGCTTCATGACTGAGATCAACATCTTGTTTGTACCGTAATTATTTCCTCAAAGTTTTTTTCACAACCTTGCTTGCACCATAGTTATTGTTGCTTTCAATCCGACACCTCAACCTTTTTTGTACCCCAGTTGTGTCCTTTGAAACTGCGTTACAGCTTCAGTTGCACAACACTATTTTTTTATGACTTGTATTGCATTCCCACTTTTGTTGCACTTATTGTCGCATTGGAACTTATGCAACAACTTTGATGTGTTGGAATCATCCCCTTCTTAAGTTATTCATCATAGCGATATTGTCATATAATTTGCACTACAATTGTCTTCATGGAGACCTATGCCATAGCTATCATTAGCACAGCTGAAATCACAATCATCTTTAGTTAGTGTTGCACTACGACCATATTCGGCAATGTTGCCCAACTATTGCATTCATCTGTAATGTTCACAATTAATTTATGTGGAAACCTACCTTGACATCTTTCGCTTTGTAGTCTCTAATTGTTTATGTGTTATCTTGTGCTAAATTCTCTCCCATCACTTGGAGGTGAATAATTTTTGTACTTATTTTCTATAATTGTAGGCATTACTTTGTTGGGTTTTGCCACTTGATTTTTTCCTCTAATTATTTGTCATGCAAAAATCTCATATTGCGCTCTTTTCTTTATTTGAATGGTTTTGTTTGATATCTGAAATAGCAGAAAATGATTAAGATCTCTCTACTGACTCAATTTCTTACACGCTGCAACCTGTAAAAACTATGCTGAGAAGTTGAGTCCAAGGGAAAATGATTAAGATCTCTCTACTGACTCAATTTCTTACACGCTGCAACCTGTAAAAACTATGCTGAGAAGTTGAGTCCAAGGCAATACTACCCCTTGCAACAGTTTTTCAAAAAGTAGACGACATATTGATATTTGTCCTTTCTATATTGCTGACTTAAATTGATGGCCATGATGCGCACAAATTATCATTATAAACCATAACTTTGTATACTGTAGATATAGTCCTAGAGGTGCAGTTTCTGCCTCTAAGTTTCAAGTTGACGTGTCACTCCATCCATGGAAGAACCTTAATTTTTTTATTTGATAATTTTATGTTTTCAATTGCAAAAATGTGTATTCTCTGCATTAAAATTTCAGAATTTTTGAGCTTCTTATGAGGTGGACCTTGGGACTTGAACTTGATTTTTATGCTAGTAGGTTTTTTCCTTTATACTAGACTACTAGTAATTCATGTAACAGTTTCACTAACTCAACCTAGGGCTTTTGATAGTGTTTGGAGAAGCATGTATAGCCATTAGCAACCTTGTATAAATGGCACCTTTGTCTCCCATTTTTGCAACTAAACCTCTGCACATCCCACCTAAACCAATACATCCACTCAAGTGGCTAAGTGTTTTCATATGCTTCCATCTATCAATATGATAATTTTTACTCTAATGGCTTTGCGATTTCCTGCAACAAAAGAGGTTTTCAAAAGATCTCTAAGTAACATTCTGTTAAGCCGGCATTGGAGCCGGCTGGACCGGTCCACCCTGGACCGGTCCAGGTCTTCACCCGACGGACAAATTTAGTTAGAATGTGATTCCTAATTATTAGATTTGCTTTGAGATGAGTGTCATACTGTCATACATGATTAATCAATCAATTCTTATATTAGATTTATCTTAAAATAAATTCAATGATTAGAAATCCAGTCTCTACCAAATTTGGTTAAGGATTTCTTCACTTAAAATTTCTCCTGAATTAGATAATCAATCTTCATTTGATGGGTGATGATGTATCTAAATATGATTGATTCAATTGAGATAGGTGATAACATATCAGGTAATGGGAAATAATTGTTTTACAATATTCTAACACAAATTATATCATAATGGACTTGAAAATTATTAATTTGCTTTGAGATTGCAATATAAACTCTTCATATGCAGCATTATATCAAATATAACAATTTTCAAATCCCTCTAGAATCTAGATATAATTTGTATCAGAGTATCCTAACATGATTTCTATTCTTACATAATTGCATTCCACATCATTTTCTTATGATGCTAGGCTTGAAAATGTTCCTTCGAGCAAACAAACTTTTGATCTGCTATCCCTCTGACCTTCCATCTCAGTTTATAGCATGATAGCTTGCTGATGGTCTTTTTGTAGATAAGGAACTGGATATAATTGAGATGGCTGTTTATGGGGACGTCATCCGTCCAGGAAATGAGTGTCGCTGCCGAACCGTTGCAGAAATGCTGGGCAAGGTTAAATCCAAAAGGCCTGTGGCTGCTTGCAAGTTGCCATATGCAGAAGGTTCTTGATTCTTTTCTTATTCGTATTTGATTTTGTATTGAATTATATAAACTATTTCTTCTTATTTCATTCAAAATCATACTAAGGGACATTTAGTATGGGTTTAAGATCAGTCATATCAGGCACAAATTTTGTTCAAGGTGGAACTAAGCTATTATTATAAAGGGGTTTGGGTAGCCTTAGGGCATCTCCAACCGAAAATCCTATTTTTCACTCTAAAATGTAGTGAAACTCAAAAATGCCGTGATTAATCTCCAATCGAACTCCATTTTGTACGCTTCTGCGAAGGTAACCATCTCGTCCTCTTACCCGCATTTCTTCGGCAAATCCGATTGAAACAGAAAAATCGCGTAGGTGAACAGTGCCACACCAATATTGGCGTCGCACTGTTCACCCTCCACCGATTAGTGATTTTTTCATCATTCGAATGGAGCAAATCAGTTACCCCTTACTTTTGTTTGAAGTTTTGCTGGAGACGTCCTTAGCTAAAATGAGTTTGCCCTTAAACTCTCTGTACAGAGTTCAAGAGATCTCACATTAAGCAGGAGTCGTTCTCAATTAGTGATTTCAATGATGATACTGTGAAATACGACATGAACCAGATAAAGCTATTTGCCAAATTTGAGTGTTATATATTTATATCTGTATAATGTGTGACTATGAATTCTTCATTTTTTTTTTGTTTTTCATCCTTCAGAAATTATTGAAAAATGTGAATATTTTTTTCAAAGTATAAATTATTTAGTAAAAAGATTAAATTAATTTGTGTACTAAGAAGTAGTAAGAAAGTCGTTCCAGACAAATTGATATTTGATATCCAAATCAGTTAAACTTGTCTAGCATCTATAGCCTTCTCTCATTGTTATTAATTTAAGGTTGAAGTTTTTTTTTTTAAAAAGCAATAATTCTCTATATGAATGTGGTTGAGACTTGAGATAGATTTTTATTACTTTATTTTACAATAATCATACTTTTATTTTCTTATTATGATTTTTGTTGTTTTAAAAGATTATGTTATGCGAAATAATTTTTCCTTATTAAATTTGGTAGAATATGGTAGATAATTGGCTATAAGCAATTATTATTTGACCTTTTCTTTGAAGGTAAAAGTATATAATATCTATAATAAATAAATAAAATTAGTTTTGTTTAATCAATTTCATAAATAAAAAATTTATAATAGCTGCATCCATCCCAAACATGTCATAATTGGATCGAAGCTTATCATTTTTTAAATAAGTGATGCGTAAACCTAGATTCAAAAAAAGAGAAATCCAATTTAACGGGATGAAAAAATAGAAAAAATTAAGTTAAGATGTGCTTTAAATATCTTGAAATTATTTTATGATCACTACAATGTATGAATAATCAATAGATTTTTATAATAAACTCATTTCAAATAAATTCATAGATTTTAAAAGTCTTAACCATCAAAATTTTTATACCACCACATGGCGTTGGTTACATGAACCTTTTTTCTTCATTGTGTGCAGTTAAGAGTCAAATTATTAATTAGATCTAATAAAAAAATGTCATTTCTAATATTTTCTCTAATATTTTATAATAAAGCCTTTTTAGGTCTACCTGTGCATTTTTTAACCTATGTTAAATTTAATACATCAACTCTCATAATCTGGTCATCGAAAGACTACTATTTTATGTGACCAAACTATCTAAGACTACTCTCTCTAATCTTATCTGCCACTGAAGCTACGTCTATGTATGCTCGTTTCGTATCTTGTCTCTAAGAATAAAGCCACTTATCCACCTAAGCATCCTCATCTCTGCAAAACTTAACACCACGCCTTATCCATCAATCATTTAAAAACTACTATGATGAACTTATATTCTAAATTTTGCTGTGCTTACATTGGTTTGCAATTTGCATCATTGTTAATGAAGAACAAATTAAGTCATGCAAGCATGTAGCTCATTCAATCTCGCATATTTACGCCCATGTTTTTGAAAAAAATTAGATCAAAATAGTAAAACTTATAGATTGCTAGTTTGAATTATAGCTAGCTGAAGATCAAGAAGAAATGATTATATAGATATATATGGGCAAAAGCTTATCTTAAAAATAATGAATTGATCGATGTTAAATTGATTTTTCGCTCGAATCAAATATAAGATGACCACATCTAAATTTAAAATTTTGACTCAACTCAAAATTAAAATGAAAAATTATAAGTCAAAATCAAATTAGCTTTAGATATAACAACAACAACAACAACAATAAGTCTTTATCCCACAATGTGGGATCGACTAAATGAATCATTTTTCTCCATTGTGTTTTGTTAAGAGTCAAATTCTTATTTAAATATAATAAAGAAATATCATTTCTAATATTTTCTAACCTATTCTTTTTAGGTCTACATCTACCTTTCTTAACATAAGTAAAATCTAATAAATCTATTTTACTACCGGGTCATCGAAAATCCACCGTTTTATGTGATCAAACCATCTAAAATGACTCTATCTAATCTTATCTTCCACTTAAACATACATGAATCTTTCATCAATTTAGCTTTAGATGAAAGTAAAAAAAAAAAAAGACACTTAGGGCTCACCCTAATTATTAGGTTCATGAAAAGGTCCAAAAAAGTGAACATCTTCCTATCAATTTCACCCAACTTTTTGACACATCCCCTAATTCCCCACCATTTGTCATCTCTCAAGCTGTTCAACCATCCCTCTCCTCAACAACTCCCATATCAAATGAACCAACCAAAAAAAGTCTCCATGCACAAATACTAATCTTCAGAGTACCACCTTTTCAATTCAGTTTCTCCGGTTGTTCTTTTTTTTTTTTTCAAAACACAACGGCTATATTTTTTTTCCCCATCAGGGAAATGAAAGAGAGATTCCCCGAGGGCCTTCCCGCGAGAATCTCGCAGAAGCGGCATTACTCCTAAAAGCTTCTGCTCCGTTCATCTCCCATTAATTTCGCGAAGATTTCGATACCATCAAAAGCCTAGAATAGGATATAAAGTTCTCGCCTTTCTTTGCTTTTTTTGGGATTTGTCCCCGTGTTCCACCGCGGACATCTTGCTGTCTTCTCCGCCTTTATCCCCTCTCGGTTCCTCCCAATCCCCAACTCGTTGGATAATCCGGTGCTGCCAATCCCCGGCCGGCGATCCGGCGGCGATGGGCTGCTCGTCGTCGAAGAATGTCGTGTCGGTGACGCCCGTGCTGGATTCGTCAGGCATTCTCAGGGATAACAGAAGATCGGAGGCAGTTTCGGAGATATCGTCGAGGGAGAGGCCAAAGGAGGATGAGGCGGAGGATAAAGAGAAGATCGAGGAGCCGAAGGTAACGGTGAAAGCGGTCGTGGAAAGCCCTAAAGCGGTTGTCGTCAGAGTGGAGAACCTTCACAAGCACATCGAAGGGGAACAAGCCGCCGCGGGATGGCCGAGATGGCTCACAGCCGTAGCTGGTGAGGCAATTCATGGATGGGTGCCCCTCAAAGCTGAAAACTTTGAGAAACTGGATAAGGTAATGATGGACGAATCACGTAGAAAGATGAATAATTCATGGCTAATTACCAGCTTTGTGAATCCTTTTTGCTAAGTACATTTGAGAAGGATAAGCTAATAATGGAGGAATTAGGCAAAAGGATGGACAATTCAGGGTTAATTACCAGCTTTGTTTAATCTTATTTGGCTTGTTATGATCAATAGTGGTTAGTTTTTTGAAGGGATGTTAATCCTTTTTTTGTGTGTGTGTAAATTAGAAGGATTTGCTCAATGATTGAATTTGGAACGTCTTATTTCATTTGAAATATATATATATATTTTTTATATATGATTTTGTTGTTGGCTACAGCAAATTAGTTAGTGCTCGCCCAACAGCACCTTCTGCCAGATCTATTCTAACAACTTCGCTCTCACGTTTTGCTGAAATCAATCACCTTTTTTGCATTCAGTGGAAAGACTCAAATCATAATAATATATTGCTCATATCATGAAATGATTAATTTTGTTGCTAATGAATTAAGGCTTACCAGATGCAGACCAGCAACTGCAGAACAAACCGGAACAGAGGGATAAAATGCACCAAGGAAAAAAAAAGACCTTCTCAGGAATTTGAACAAACACCTAGTATTCAACTTAAAGATACAAGAATGCTACTCATGTCTTGGTTTTAGTGATGATACACAATCTACAAACTAACTACAGATTTCAGAATGTATGTATACATGTTTAGAAAGAAAACAAAGCCACGAAAATCACTACACAAGAAACTCAAGAACAAAAAAAAAAAACTAAAATAGGCCAAAAAAACAGCAAGAGAATCAAATAAAAAAGGTTCACTAATTTAACAAGTTTCATGACTCTAACAAGCTCAAATGCTACATGCTTCATCAATAGGATAAATCTAGTGAGATTATTTAGTGAAAAGAAGGATGCAGCTTTATCTCTACACCAGCATGTTTTCTTTCTTCTTTTTGTTTTTAGTTTATTTAAATTCTACACTTGATCTGTTATGTTAAACAACTAAGCTTTCCTTTCCATATCTTTTACTGATGGATTTTATTCTCTAATTGAATCTGAAGATAGGGCAAGGCACTTACAGCAGTGTGTTTAGAGCAAGGGATCTTGAAAATGGAAAAGTTGTTGCCCTGAAGAAGGTGAGATTTGACAATTTTGAGCCAGAAAGTGTCAAGTTCATGGCACGAGAAATAGAGATACTTCGTCGGCTCGACCATCCAAATGTTATGAAACTGGAAGGTTTGATCACCTCTCAGTTATCTTGTAGCTTATATCTGGTGTTTGAATATATGGAACATGATCTTTCTGGATTATCATCATCACCAGATGTGAAATTCACCGAATCACAGGTTAGTAGTGATCATGAAATGTCAAATATTTTTGAACTGACTGGTGATCTAATAGAAACTTTCAATGAAAAATGGCAATCTGTGCGTGCAGGTGAAGTGTTATATGAAACAATTGCTATCTGGCCTTGAACATTGTCATTCGCGAGGAATCATCCATCGAGATATTAAGGGTGCAAACCTCTTAGTTAACAATGATGGAATCTTAAAAATTGCTGATTTTGGTCTGGCAAACTTCATGCCACCTGAAAATAAGCAACCGCTAACTAGTCGTGTTGTAACACTATGGTACCGTCCACCTGAGCTTCTGTTGGGCTCCGTCGATTATGGAGCATCAGTAGACATGTGGAGTGTTGGTTGTGTATTTGCAGAGATGTTCTTCAAGAAGCCCATTTTGCAAGGAAGAACTGAGGTAATTAGCTCAGTCCAAAAGTTATCACTTCAAAATTTCTTTTCTCCTCTTAGTGTTGGCTTACATGTTTCCCATTCTAGCTGCTATTATGAGCACTCTCTTTGATAACTGTTAGATGTTCATGGTTCTACTTTCTTTCTGCTTGATGGTAGCTGCCATTCTGTTCTTAGGTTGAGCAACTGCACAAAATCTTTAAACTATGTGGTTCCCCATCAGATGAATACTGGAAGAATTCCAAGTTACCTCATGAAATAATTTTCAAGCCCCATCGTCCTTATGAGGGTCACCTGCATGAGACTTTCAGAAATTTGCCACAATCTGTCTACAAATTATTAGAAAGATTTCTATCTATAGAACCTCGAAGGCGTGGAAGTGCTGAGTCTGCTCTGGCATCTGAGGTATGAATCAGTTTTGGCCTTTCGTCCATGTATAATGTCAGCTATAATTTTTCAAGAATCTTCATATATCAACTCCCTTAACTGCTACTGTCATTTCATTTTCTTTTGTACTTATTGTTAGACTTAATACTTTATTTCTTGTCATTTCCACAGTATTTCTCAGCAATGCCTCTTTCGTGTGAACCATCAAGTTTGCCAAAATACCCACCTACCAAAGAAATTGATGCAAAAATCCAAGAGGATGCTAACAGGTTTGATTTGAACATTTGCTTCAAATGCATCATAGCTATTCTTTCCAACGATTTAACTAATCTAATGAGAAGTACATCATTTAGGCATTAAATTTGTACTATTATGTTTGGTTATAGATTAAATCCTTTGATATGAAAGAAGTGTTAATACAACAACAACAACAACATCAAACCTTTGTCCTATTATGTGGGGTCGGCTACATGAATCTTTTTTCTCCCTTGTGTCATGTTAAAAGTCGAATTCTCGTTTAAATCTAATAAAGGAAGATCATTTCTAATATTTTCTAACCAAGTCTTTTTAGGTCTACCTCTATCTTTCTTAATAAAAGTCAAATCTAATACCTCTACTTTCCTAACCGGGTCATCGGAAGGCCGACGTTTTATGTGACAAAATCATCTAAGGCGACTACTCTCTCTAATCTTATCTTCCACTGGAGCTACTTCAACCTTCTCACGTATATGCTCATTTCGTATCCTGTCTCTAAGGGTAAATCCACTCATCCATCTGAGCATCCTCATCTCTGCCACACTTAATTTAGTATTATGCTTCTCTTTTAATGGCCAACATTCTCCACCATAAAGAATTGCAGGTCTCACCACCATCATATAGAATTTTCCCTTAAGTTTGAGGGGGAGTTTTTTATCGCACAAGAAGCCCGATGCATTCCTCCACTTCAACCATCCAACTTGAATTCTACTGATAATATCCCCATCTATTTCACAATCACTTTGAACAATAGATTTAAGATATCTAAAACATGTACTCTTATTAATGACTTGATCGCCCAAAGTCACAATCCCCCCACTAGGTTTATTACTACTAAAATTACACTTCATATATTCAATTTTAGATCTACTCAAGCGAAAACATTTAGACTCTAAGGTTAACCTCCATAATTCAAATTTACCTTCAACTCCCTCTCTAGTCTTATCAACAAGAAGAATATTATCAGCAAAAAGCATACACCAGGTTGCATCTTCTTGCAAATGTCTAGTGAGAACATCCATGACTAAATCAAAAAGATAGAGGCTTAAGGTTGATCCTTGATGTAATCCAACCAAAATAGGAAAATACTTGATCAAACCACCTTGTGTTTGAACACAAGTTATAGCTCCTACATACATATCTTTAATGATTTGAATATAAGTATTATTAACTCATTTCTTTTCAAGAATTCTCCATAGCACTTCTCTTGAAACTTTATCATATGCTTTCTTTAAATCAATAAATATCATATGTAGATCATCCTTATTCTCTTTATATTTTTCCATCAAACCTCTCAATAAATGTATGACTTCCATAGTAGACCTATCCGGCATGAATCCAAATTGATTTTGAGAAACATTAGTATCACGCCGCAACCTACGTTCCATAACTCGCTCTCCCATAGTTTTAAAGTATATCACATTAACTTAATTGCTCTATAATTTGCACAATTCAAACTAAAAATGTTTTGATGGAGGATAGTCCGACATATCAAATATCATAAGAGAACAAGCATTATATTTTTATTATATATTATACAATAAAGAAAAAAGTTATAGGGAGAAATGGTTATGGTGTCTGAAAAACAAGCGCCATATTCTTATTAAATATTATACAATAAATAAAATAGTTATGGAAAGAAATGAATATGGTGCGTGAAAACAAGCATTAAAAACCAGGTTATATAACTTGACATACACTACTCTTATGCATTGGAAATTGTTATGAAGGTGTTGATAAATCATATCAATATCTTTAAAGCACAAAATCAGCCGCTAATTTCATCATTTTACATTTTAACTTTCAGGAGGATTCCAAAGGGCAACGGTAGAGCACGTGTCACAGAAGTGACGAGGAGACCATTAAGGGTTCATAGGGATACACAAGAACTTAGCGGCTTGAGTAGATTATCAAACCACCAAGAGGTAAAATTTACTATTGATTTGATTGTTGACACATCAAAGCATATGAATTTAGTAAAATTGCTTGCTAAGTTTAATAATTATAAATGGCAGGCGGAGCATCGAAAAATTAACCATGGAACTGATAGCAGTGGCGACAAGTTACCTTGTCCCAGAGTTAATGGTGGTTCTAGACTCTTTGTAGATCTTCAGCCAATGGCAGCACTAAATCCTTCTGATCGAGGTCGACATATTAAGCATATTTCTCAAGGGAGCATTCCTTTCTCAGGTCCTTTGCATGTTAATCATTCTAATGGTCTTGCATGGGATAAGAAACTGCGGGAAGATCGTCCATTTGCTAAAACTCATATTAAAACTACCTCAAGGAACCATAATAATGGTGCACCGGAGCTGCCAGCTGCTATCAGAGCCAGAGTTAGTTCTGGTTTTGATGGCCAAGCTAATGGAAATACTGCACATTATCCACTTGATCATCACAGGCGCAATGAGCAGTATAAATTGGCAAAGAAAGCAGCGATGAAAAATTGGGCACAACTGGAACAACCAGATTCATTCGATTCTTCCAAATTTCATTCACATGATTTCTCAAGAAATGGCACAATGCAATCAAAGCGCAGTATGCTGGTTCGTAGAAAGCTATTTCCTGGGTTTGACTATGTTTATATTTTATTTTTCTTAGATTTCTACTATGGTTTTATGGGCTAAAAGATTTCCTATTCTTTAAATTGAAACTTTAGGGATATCATGATGGAGGCAGGGTGGAGTTTTCAGGGCCATTGTTGTCTAAAGCCCAAAAGGTTGATGAATTGTTAGAAAAACATGATCGTCAAATCCGGAAAGCCGTTCGAAAATCATGGTTCCAACGAGGTAAATAGAAATCACTTGTAATACTTATGTTCCATCTTTTGTTTCTGGTTTTTACACATTTATGTTAATAATCATTACATGTCTTCAAAAACTACTTAAAAAGGACATCTTATCAGCCTTTCTATCTGTAATTTTGGGAAATCTCTATAATACACTATCTAACTATGACCTATTTGTGAATAACAATGGCATTGTTCAAATTCAGTGCAACAGCCCTCATGTTTTAACTTTTTTTTTAAATAAGAAAACTTAAAAATTCTAATGATGTTTAACTGTTAAATTTATTAGAGTTGCACTTAACTCTCATAATTTTATTATGGTTTTACCATATTCTAGTTGCTCAGATCTATCAGAGTTGCACCAACCTTAGTAATTTACCTGGGCTTTGATATTTTACCAAGATTTATTTAGCAAAATATTCGTAAAACACTAAGATTTGCTAGTTGATAGGTTCGATTGATCCTTAGTGAGCTCACAACGTCAATTTCTGATGATCTTGTGGAGTTCCTGAAGATAGAAAGAGTAAGAGTAGGAAGAAAGATAAAGAGAGAAACTAATTAATCATTAAAGTTTTTATAAGTTATATGTCTATAAGAAAAAAAAATTGAAAACTTGATAGCTACTTCACTATAGTTGAAAAATGATGTACTTTACAAAAAAGCCACACTATAGGGAGTATTGTACAAATTTCCCTATTATCTTTTTTAATGCTGACAACTTCAACTTTTATCTTCATGACTACCATTTCTTTTCTAAAATACTAGTTGGATTCTAATATTATACTATCAATTGGATGAATATACAT
Source organism: Dendrobium catenatum (assembly GCF_001605985.2). Classification (NCBI taxonomy): domain Eukaryota; kingdom Viridiplantae; phylum Streptophyta; class Magnoliopsida; order Asparagales; family Orchidaceae; genus Dendrobium; species Dendrobium catenatum. The sequence goes on along the minus strand of NW_021319540.1, from coordinate 71,701 downwards.
TTATACAACTATTTAAAAGAATACTCATCGCGTTAGTATCAGCTTTGTTATACTCCATTTTTGTGTTAACATAAGAAAAAATTTTATCATTTATTTAAACGAATATTCTGCTTGACTTATTCAGATCTACACTCAAAATTGTCTTTAAATACAGGTATGCTGAAACGTTTGCTCCTTTTAAAAAAAAAAAAAAACCTTTTTTCCCTTATATTTTGCATGAACTAATCAGATTTAATCTTATGTGCAGTGGCTGGAAGAAATCAAGTTCAGTGAATCAAAGCTGTTGCTTATACTTAAGAAGCTCCTGCTGTACATTGCAACGTATCCTATCTGTTATAAATTGCCCGACAAAACACTTTGGTAAAGACTGTTACATTGATAGGAATGAGGCTAAATATGTTTCCATTTTTCTCACAAGTGAGTTTAGCAGCCTTAAATATGTTAAGGATGAAAAAAATATAAAAAATTTCATTCATTTGTCATATTTTTTTTGCTGATTCTGAGATGTTAACCAAACAGGATGTTCCAGTTTTCATATTAGAGAAGGATGGAAAACAGCGACTGCTACTTATGCATAGCTTTGATTTTCTATTTTCTTTTCTTTTCTTTTATTTGTTCCCGCTCTCTCTTTTTTTTTTTTTTTTTTTGGCGTTGTATAATGCATTATAACAAAAGTCTTTATATGGCTGATATAATGAAATTTGTGCTTTTAACATCGCTTAAACAGAGTAAAACATTTCTATAAATCTTCACAAATCCAACCACACTCTATCAAAATTGAACTCACCAGTGTAATTATGAATTTATCTTGTCATATTTATTTAAGGATTTTTTTTAATACATCTTTTAAAATTTTCATATTTATTGATGTATTATATAAACCCCATGTAGTGGGATAAAGGCTTGATGTTCTTGTTGTTATATTGATGTATTATTTAAACTTTTATAATTAGTAATATTCTATCTTATTCTATAAAATCTTTATATATTATTGATATATCATTAAAAAAACAACTTAATTAGACATAAATGTTGATGCATATATAAATTAAAAACTTATAATTAAATTTAAGACAATCCAAACTTAAATTTCAACAAACTTATAGTTGAACTAAATATTTTGATGAGATGAGCTCAACAACATCAAAAGTGATGCTCTGAGTCCGAATGAGTTTAGATCAAGCAGTTGAAGCACGATAGAAAACATCAACAAACAATTTGGAGGAATAAATAATTTCCAAAGCTAGCATGCTTATTGTCAAATCGCATCATGACTAGATGAATCCAATGAGCTCAAAATAGTCTAATTCTGACATCATTAAGATGCTTAAATGCTGAAAGTATAACCTATGATTGAAAGAATCAATACAAGCCTTTTGATGGAGTATTCTAGATTTTGACTACAGATCTCCGCTTTCTACATGAAGGGAGCCTTGAAGGCTTGAACCTTAGCTTGAGATTTAAGAGAGCTTACATGCTTGAAAAATACCAGAGCACCACTATTGTTAGATCATCACCCCATTACGACCTTAGGACCACCGTCTGGCTGCCATTATTGAACTCTCACCCAATTAAGGTCCTTTGACAACTGCTGCCCAATTAGGTCTTCTAACTACAATCATCTGACTACATTCATCCGACAATCTTTACCTGACTAAGGTCTTCCAACAACTTCGGCCAACTACAATCATGCTACGATCATTGCTCATCTATGGTTCTCTGACCAGTGTTGCCCAATTACAATCCTTTGATTATTATTGCATGATTACATTCATCTGTATAGTGTTGTTCAACTACATTTCTCTTACCACTATCGTCCAACTATGATCATCCACCACTCTCGCTTGACTACATTCATCTGTCCACCATCACATGATTATGGTTCTTTGACAACTGTCTCTCAACTACGATCCTCCAACCACTATTGCTCAACAAATATCCTCTGACCATCATCCCTTATTACAATCAACTAATCATCTCCTCCGATTAATGTCGCTCAATTACAATACTTCAACAACCATTGCCAGACTATAATCATCTTACCATCATAGCCTAACCATAGTCCTTGATCACCATTACCTAATGAAGACTCTTTGACAACTTTCATGCAACTATGTCCTACTACCATTGCCCAACTATGGTCATTGCTTGACTACGGTCCTTCGACCACTGTGCATGGCTATACTCATCCAACCACCATCACCCAACACCAATACTTCAACCACTATTGTCTAAATATAGTCATTCGACCACAGTTTCTTGGCAACAATCCTCTGACCACTATTGTCCGACTATGATTCTCTGACAGTTATAGATTGTTTATGGCTTTTTAACCCCCGTTGCTTGAATATGTTGTTTCAATTACCTCGCCTGACTATGATCATTAACAATTATCATCTGACCATCATAGCCCAACTTTAGCCCTCCTGTAATATTCACATGTTTAGTTTTAATTTAGGAATTACCACATTGCCCTTGAGTATCTGTTTGTTTTGAATATATTTATATAGATACATGTTTAATTAATATGATACTCAAAGATACATATTAAAATATATTTTCAAGTTACTTTGTTATTTAAATTTTTTTATAAATGTTTGCTAAGAAATAAAGATACGATCAATTAAATTCTATAAGATATATTTTGACCCACAATTTTTAAATAATTTATCTGAATTTGTTATAAATCTGATTTATAAACTATCTTTGCTACATCATAAAGAATTTTGTTCCCTAATTTATATTTTTTTTGTGGACATTTTGTATATGAAAATAATAAATTATTTATTTAATTGAAACTCTTTAATAAATTGTGACACATGTCTTTAAAAACAAATTTTTTGAAATAATTTAGTGTCCGTTTTGCAAACCATTTTTACCAGAACACAACGAAATATTTTGTGATTATTTTTTTCATATTTTGGAGCTCCGAAAATCATGTTATATAAAGGTTTGGATGGAGTTTATATTAAAAATTAAATGATTTGTATAATTTTTTTATATAAATTTAAATCAACACCTTCCAAAACCTTCATTATCCCTCTTTTAAGCTTTCTTAAACTATGGAGGAGAAGGATTAGAAAGGAGAAAAAAAGGGATAAATGGGAGCGAAACTTAGGATTTGAGAGTCTAAGAGCTATTTTCATCAGCCGAGTTAGTTGGAAAAATTATTTGAAACAAAGTGGACTTCCATTACCCTACTTCTATTTCAATGATTTTATTTTTTTGTATTTTTTAAATTTAATTTGATCAGAAATTATAAAAATTATGATATCTCAATATTTTAAAAAAAATTATCATGCAACTTTAAATATATCATTGTTCTAATTATTCTACGCCTTTTGATATAATCATATTAAATTTCTATAGAATATTTCTTATGTCCTAATTTTTTGATAAATTTATGTTGCATCATATCAATATAAAAAATATGATATGAATTATTGTTATATTTCTATTGTGGTTATATATTAAAATGAGCCCAGTGAGTTATTCTATAAACTCTATCATTTTGCTCTACATATAATTTTTATATTACTATAAATGACACAATGAGATGGATATTGAATATGATTTCAAATATTAATTTATTGGATATATTATAAAATATGCGTATGTAAGAAAGACTACCTATGACAATTCAAGATGGTGAAGCATGATATCTTGCACAAGAGGCTGGGTTGACGGACTTTCCTTTAAATATGGGTTAGTAATGTAAACCTAATACAAGATAGGAGAAATATGTTTATAATGTGATATAGTTTTGAGTGCCTGTGGGCTAAGAGTGATAATTTTTGTGTATTATATCATATGACAGTTCTTACATATATGACATGATATAAAATTGTACCTAACTTATTTTAATTGGTACAAGAAAAGAATTACATGATATGATGCGATTAGTGAGAATTAATTTTCTTAATATGTAAATGTGATGATAAATACCTCTTATACTACTATACATGATAATATGCTTTGCATAGACTAATTATGATATGATATGATGCCCTACATGATATAAAATTTTGAAATGATAACTTCGATCATAAATCATAATTATATTGTATATGATACCTAAACATAATTAGTTGAATAAATATCTATTTACTTAGCATATGTTTATAAATTAGTTGTTAGTATAAATATTATTTGTACTTTTGTACACTAAATATAGTTGCATGCTTCATGTAATATACAGAATAGTTTGCTCATCTTTGTTATATTTATATATTTTTCAAATAAAGGTAAGGCCCTAATAGAGTGAGGTCATTGTTTTGCTGTTAGAGATACTTCTTACCATTATAAATTAAACTAAATTCCTAAATATAACTTGGAAAAAAATTTTTCTCTCACACTCAACTTGATACAATCTATTATGATATATAGATAATGCCAAGTGGGGTTGTGATGATTTATGGTATTAGAACAATGGTGTTGGAGGAATTGATTAAGTACACAGTCATAAGATTGATTATGAGATAGTAAAATTTGGGTATTTTTAAGGTTAATAATTCTTTCATTCATGCACATATATACATCATCTTGAGTTATTACATATGATTGTTCAAGTGTAAGGATATTATGGTTGTAGTTCAGTGGATTCCCAAGAACATGAAATGACTAATGGACAAAATTCAATTCAAGCATTATTGACATAGAAATACAATAGGTACTACGGCATTAGACTCCATGATACAATTTGCCAAGATAACTCAGCTAATGGACGATGCACATAGTAGGATGTTTACCAGCAGAGAAGATTATGAAGACAAACTTCTACAAATTATAAATATTGAAAACGCCATTTTTAAAGGGTGCGATCGAGTCACAAATAACAGAGGATTGTTAATTGAGAATAGAAAAAATCTTTGATGGGATGCAATGCTCAAAAAATTGTAAGGTACCAATGCTAGTATTTTTATTTGAGTGAGAAGAAAAACACTGATAATTAGACCAACAGAGAGAGAAGTTTCAGGATAACTTAAATTATTTAATTACTTAGTAATTTATGAGTAATTTCAAACAGGGATTTGTTACTTTTTCGACCAACTTGCAGATACATGAGGCTTTTACAATGCTAATGCAAGGGACATGACTGGTATGCAATATGAGGCTGAGCTCATTACTTTGGCTAGGTATGCCCTACAGATGGTTAATACTGTTAAGGAGAAATGTTATCGTTTTTTGAGAGGGCTTAGAGATTGTTTGAGACAACTCTTAGTTCCATTGAGAATTAAATATTTCACAGAGTTGGTGGAGGGCGATTGAAGCTAACTAGTCATAATTAGCTGGACTTGTAGATTATAATCATTTGGCCTGACTCAAGATTGACTCAAATGACTACGAGCTGATCACGAGTTGAGGGGATATATCAGCTAGAGATTGAATTATTAATCCTAACCATAATAATAATAATAATAATAATAATAAAAGAAAAAAATATTATAAAGGTTGTATTCATGCAACACTAACATTGAAGAACAAAAAATGAAATCTAAAATCATTTTTAAGGCCATCTGTTTAAAGTGCTTCAGAGTGAAGTCACTTCAGTAGTTTTTAAAGGAAAATGTTTAGCACATAAGATCAAAAGATATGTATTCAAATCTTAAATTGCACAAAGAATATTCCAATGAAATGAAGAATCAAAGTAAGCAGCAATGACAAGCTCTATAAATTTTTTACTTACTTGACAAGTACCATGAAGCCTTGATCAAACTTTGATCGCCTTCTTGAATAATTCACCTTCATATACATACTTAAAAAGAGGTTCAGCTGTACCTAAAATTTCTGAAAACCTACTAATTCCTGCATCCCACAAATAATGTTTATCCATAACGAAGGAATGATAGCAGCACATAAATAAAAAGGAAGGCATCACTAAAGCTAGAACTAAGTTTCTTCCATGTGGAATATCTGTATAATATAAGAATAAAATATGTACTGAACTCACTCATCCAAACAAAAACACATTTAACCACTAAACCTTGGTCGGCTAGTTGACTTTCTAACTCACATAACTTAACAAAAAACTATATTAATGGCAGCTTGCAGGGGTGGCAGGTGAGTTGCTAATAAAATATTACTATATATAAACTTCAGCACAATAATCCAATAATTTATCCAATCATTATATAACTTTTTTTTTGGTCTTCCTCGTATTTCCTATTTTCTTCTAAATCAGTATCTCAGGTCAAATGAGATTAGGGTTGGCATTGAATCGAATTCAAACAAGACGGGCTTGGCATGAGCTAGGCTCAGCTCATATTTGTGTTTAGTTTGAATAAAACTCCAATGTTCAACTTTAACATGACTTGAACATGTCAAATTAGAGCAATATTTGGTTCAACTAGGCTCAACTTGCAAAAAATCAATTCTAAGAAAAGTAGTGAGGTAGAATGGAGGGGGTTGGCCAAAAGAGGGGAAAAAGGGAAGGCGTCCACATACGTTGAATGTGTCCACATACGATGAATGTGGACTTAAGGAATTTCCAAACTTGAATTATTAAGATAAGAAAAGAGGAATTATGACAGGTCTTTAATTAAATTCAAATAGGGAGAATTAAGGAAAGCCTCATAATATAATTCATCCTATTTTAAGAAAGAAATTTAAATTCAAATTAATTTAAAATTGAATTTAAAAATTTTCCAAAATTAAGATGCATCGAATAAGAAATGCCTTCAATAATCAATTTGAAAGTAGAGAGAAAGAGGAAATAGGAAGGGGGTAGGGCCGGCGGCTAGCATGATTATGGATGATTGATATGAGGGGTTAAAGGCGACTATATTTAGAATCTTAAAATAGGAAAGTGGATTTAAATCAACTCCCATTTAAAATTCAAAATTGCATGATTTGAGGGACTTCCCTAAAATAGTTTTCCTCATTTAGGAAGTAAAATTCAAATTCAAATTCAATTAAATATGAATTTAAATAGTTTCCAAAATCAAAGGGAGCTAATTTAGGAAATGATTTGAATGCTAGATTTTGAATCTTGGAGCCAAGGGATGGATGATGGACGACGGCTTTGGGAAGGGGATTGGGCCGGCCGTTAGGTGTCTTTTGGCCTAGGGTTTGGGTGGAGTTTTCGGCCAATAGGAGAAAGAGAGATGGGGAAGTGGCGGTTAGGAAAATAAGGAGAATAATAAAAAGAAGAAGATAAAAACTACGAACCTTGGACTCTTCCGAAGACTGACGGGTGATACGTTGCCCTTCTCCAAGGGACTTCAAGCCACGAGCCCGGACCCATCCTGCGGCCAGTGAAAACTCTGATTTCTTCCCATAGGAATCTCACTAATGTCCTCCCAAAAGAACGCAAGTGCATAACACAAATTTTTATTATAATTCCATCATATCTAATACAAGAGAAGGGGACTCTATATATAAGCCTGAAAACAAACTAAAAGATAAATTTGCCCCTAGGGCTTACATAAAACAAGACTCTTAAATAAAAAAGGTAAAAAAGAAAAATTGTAAAATTAAATCAAAATACAATTAGTAAACTAAAGTAAAACGGAGAGATCTCGGCCATCGATCTTCGATTCTTCCTTTGAATATCGTCCACCGTCGGATGCCGCATTAAGTAGACTCCAAATTATTAACAAACAAGACTCATGATTTGAAATCCAATCAAGCCCAGCACTAAATGGGGTGAAATAACTCCAAATTACCCAACACAATTAATATTATCATATTTGATTATTTGCAAAATATTTACCATTTAAATGCAAAATAATATAAAACAAATACAAGACAACCTAAAAGACAACATACAAATTTATGTTCATATAAAGTATAACATTAATGTGCTTTTTTAGCAGACTAGAATCAAAATTTGAACTTTAGCCTGGATAACTTTTGTAAGCTTAAAATTTGGTCAATTACTAGATTGAAAATGACCAAACAATTTCAAATGATTTGAAATTTGAGCAAACCTCACGTTTTATCTAATACTGTCAACTAATCACATATTAGGTATCAACCTAAGATAGTCCAAGAAGACCTTATATGTGAATGGAATTCTGCATTAAGACGTTGAGGAAAAAGAAATAATATGATACCCCACAGAAAAATTAGTATCTTCTTATGCAAATCCTGAAAGCTTATTCCACCAAATTCAGTATTATAGAAACATTCTATTGTTTTCAAGTATATTTTTTCAAGCAAAAAATTGTCCAAAAGTACAATTCACATTATCAACCGATGGGACTTAATGCTTCAAATTTATGGCCATGTACATAATTCTAGTTGAGAATAATGAAAAGTTCTATTCAGTTAACATCTAAGCACATGAACGCCTCTCTATCCACAGGCACACACGCGCACACACACATACTCTTACCACTCCTTCGAAGATGTAGAGCTAGTTGAAAATTTATTTTTATCTAAAAATAACTAACAATAATATGCATGCTCTAATTTAACGGTGAACAAGGATATAAAATCATGAGAACTCCGGAATGATAACTAGTTTTAGGAGGTATGAACGCTTACCACTAAATTTTTTGGTATCTCTATGCATTCAAGAGAGAACAAACAATGAATGGAAAAGCATGACAGAAAAGCTATTGGAAGATTACATGCACCAATGTGCTGAAAGAAAATAAGCAAGCATCTTAATTACAAGTCCTGAAGTTAACAAATATAAGGCCAACTGGTTCCTTTTAGCTAAATAACAATGTCCAGCAAATTTATCTATCCAGCATTGATATCAATTCATGCATTTAACATAAGCCTTTATCTCCTAAGAAAGTGAATTGTTCAAAAACAAAACTTCAAGGATATATGAGGATCAAGGCGGTGTAGCCCAGCCATGTATACAGATTTTTCCTATTTGAGTGATTGAACAAGCGGCAAAGCTTGCTAGATGTCAAGGGCACAGTAAAAGAGAAGTTGTATGCTAAACAGAAATCTATATGGCAGTTATCCTCTTTCAATGAGCAACCTGTAAATTGATGTGACCACACGCCTGCAAAAGAGCAAACTAAAATAGATGAAGAACACCATTTGAATTATTCAGAGTTTACTCTTAACAAGTATTGAGTAGGATCAACATGATGGATAGCTTATTCTGTATCTTAATCAACTGTTTGAAGTGAATACAAAATATATCATTCAGTTTTGTGCTTCAGCAGAAAGTTCTTACAAATAATGCCAGACTATGTCAAGTACTAATCAGGACTCAATTTCCTCCTCCAAACTAACTGAATGAAATATGGCGCTGCTTATTAACTGTAAGGAATTCATGACCAAATGGAGAAAAAAAACAAAAAAATTATCAAGAACATGCTATTCAGCAATTGTTAACTGAGATGAAAGGTTTTCCAATTCTTCAGAAGTTTGTTCATTTGCATTCAATAGTTCCATGCCACCAGATGATCTACAGGTGAAATAGAAAACCGCGCTCATCATAGAATCAATAAGAACCACAAAGGAATACATAAGTACCAACAGAGGTCCTTCCCATATTCGCGAGGACCCATCACCATAGCTCAAAGTTTTTACCCTGTGCTCAAACAGCCCTTCAACAAAAGCCAATCCTGTAGTTGTCCCTAAAAATATCACCAACCCTGCGTGTATCTGCCTCTTGACCAACCTCATGGACCTCACTAATGCCTGTGGACCAGATGCATCCTCCAATACAGATATCACACTGGCGAGATTGCATACCACAATTATATGTGCATAAGCTACTGAAAACCCCAACAGAGCTAGCAATGCAGGATATATGATGATCTCAGGAGGATAGCCCAATCTAGAAAATGAACTGCAGAGAGCAACAATGAGTGTAATGAAGACAGTAAGGCAACTCACAATTGCAGCACAATTGCAAATGTAGGTCAAGACCAGACGCCTCAGAATGCGGGCAACCGTCCCTTTGAACTCGGTTATCATAACCTTCTTTCCTGCATAACTGCAGGCCACGGAGTAAACAATGCAGGCACGGGCCAGGAGAAGGAAGGTGATTATAAGAGGGAAGCAAAATACAGAAGAAACTAATGTTCCGGCGAGATGGTGGCACATTTGTTTGAGGAATTGTGCGGGTGGTAGACCACTGGTGACAGCAAGTAGTATCAATCGGTGCCCTACGCTGCTGACGAAGGACTGGTTGAGAAGAAAATTAGAGAGAAAGGCGGAGGAGACAGGGCAGATGAGAAGGGCAAAGATGGACATGAAAGTGGAGGGATCAACACGGAGGATGCGGACCGTCTCCCTCAAAATCTCCAATGCATTCAAGGGGGGAATGGCTCCGATTTCGGAGAGATCCGGGAGCATGTGGTCGATAACCACCGGTGGCAGCCGCGGAGAGCTTTGACTGCCAATTAAATGCCCCATATCGCCAAAATCGAATTCTATTTTCACAAAGGATGATGACGTTGATGGCTAGGGTGAAGAAACCGCGATTTGGTTCGATGTTAACGGAATGAAGAGCACATTATTTCGCAGGCATTGCAGGACAGTAAATAAACGAAAAACACGATAGTTAAGAAGCGAAGTGGGAGAGACCAGAATAAGAAAGCGATGGAGAGGGAGGGGATCTGAAAAGAGAATACTGCAGTTAAGGAGCAGAACGGAGGTAGAGGTAGAGAAGCATAAGGTTTTCCGGCGAACAGTGGAGGAAAACGTGGGAGATGCGATCTGGAATCAGCCCACAGCCTGAGCTGTTGGTTGATGGGAAAGCAGGCGTTTTTTTTTTTTTTTTTTGGGACATTTAGGCCATTTAAGGCAAACTCACACACACAACGCATACACATAGACTCGAATCTTGAACCTCTTAGTTGGAAGCCTAAGCTCTCAACCAATAGGCCAAGGAGAGTTGTGTAGCAGGCGTTCAATAAGCGGACAAATTATTCTGGTGACGTGGCTGTCACACCAGACTATAATAAAATTTTAACAATTAGGTCCGACATCAAAGTCATACATGAGGCCTTAGTTACTCATGTTTTACTTGAACGGGCATTACCCACCCACACCCATCAATAGTGACTTTTGGGATGTCGTACCAACCTATTCCCATCCACTTTCCATACTTTTTGAACTCAGTCTGTCACGGACTGATGGCCTTGAGGATTGTCGTCCCTTTGCTATGATTACAAACTTTCAAGCCGCATATTAGAATTTACCTTAATTGCAGTGTGGTTAAGTGTTGCACACTACGTAGTGAGAATACCAGTAATATAAGATATACGGTGATTAACAATGTAAATCGATTTATCCCCCGATATTGAGGGCCCACCCATACTCACTCACAAGGTCATGGGCGGTATGGGTGCCCAATGCAGGGCTCTGTTCGACATGTGTATATATATGAATTTCATATTTTATTTTTTTATAATTAGCCTGACCAATCAAGCCCAGTGGTAAAAAATTTGAATAAGTGGGAGATCAAATGTCTCAGCGCTAAGTTCATTTTGCATCTAAACATTCAATTTTCATTTTCAACATTCACTTTCATCTTTGTCATTCCGGATGGTTTACAGTTCAATTGCATTTAGGCGCTAAGTTTATCATCTACCAACAAGATTAGTATGTCATTCTCATTCAGTTCATCTTCAAAGAAATACTTTTTTTTTTGCTTAACTCTCAAAATAGTAATAGGGTTTACGTTTAGGGTTTTTAAGGTTTAGGATATTTGCTTGTCATTTTATAAATTAGCCCATGATCCTCGAACGAACGCCAAACAGAATCAACTGTTAAAAAAAACCAAAAAGGGCAGTCAGTTTAGCGTACACGGGTTGGACGCTTGTAGTATTGCAAACATACGAATGTAAACCGTCGTGCAAAATTTATACTGACTGTATCGACTGTGAATGGACTTTGTATTGACTTGGTTAGTATTAGCTATATATTAATTACAATTTTTTTATATTAATTACATATTTACTGTGTATTCATTGTGTATCGACTCTGTATTGACTATGTTTCAAGTTGTTCTTCCATTTTCAAAATTATGTTGCATAGTTTTGAAATTTCTATGAGTTCTTTTTGTTCATTTTATGAATATTTTTCGAACTATATATTAACTATGTATTAACATTATTTTTATTGTGTATTCACTGGTATTGACTGTATATTGATTGTCTTTTATCTTCAAAATTAGGTTGCAAAATTTTCAATTTTTTTATATTTTTTTTTTCATTTTCGACACTTCTTTGAACTTAGTATTAACTGTGTATTTATTGTGTATCAACTACATATTTATTGCGTATCAACTGCGTATTAATTTACTGTGTATCGATGATGTACCGAATGTGCATTCAATGTGAACTTGTAAAAGAATTTTTTTTTTTTTGTCAAATGTGCATTCAAAATTGAACTTGTAATAAACAAAAATGTTTTTGATAAACTGTTAAGATAACATCACTGTGTATTTACTATATAATTACTGCGTATCAATTGCGTATTAACTTTGTATTTATTATAAATTTACTGTGTATTTTTCTATGATGTTTGTAGATATATGTTCGGTCTATTACTTATCATTGCTATGTATCAAGTTTTAAAACTATCAGTGACTCGTTCGTCGAGATAATAAACAAGAATGTTGAGGACACCTTTAAGAGATTAAACATATATATCGATTTTTAATGTTCCTGCCATTTCAATAGAATGTTCCACTGATATACGAGCTGCTCAAATTCTAGAATATTCCTCAGATATGCTTTATCATTAAGGGTCATGAGATAAAGCTCACCTCACATGAAATGACTTTGCTTACAGGATTTCCAAACAGAGATGATGCGATATGCTGGCAGAGCGAGTCACTCACAATATATAAATCAATGTATATTAATAGTGAGATGATAGAAATTTACATATCAACTTACCCATCCATTATGTTAAAGATATATATCTTATTTTTATTATCAAATTTATTTTGCCCCTTAATAACTATAAAATCCCAAGAAGACTTTTTACTATTACAAATAATGTAAATGAGTTTTCATCTATTAACTGGGTTAGGACCATAAGAGATTTTTTAGTTTATGAGTTTAATAAAATTGTCAGAAAGATTGCTATGTAAAAGCTATTGGGTTATATAATAGTTTTGTGCATCCGCTAATTGTGAGTGCTAAGTGTACTATTCTAATTATTAATTCATTACTTAATATTACATTTGATCTTATACAAATTTGATTCTTATAGCATTTTTCAGTAAATGTCAATAGGTACCCTGACATAAGACCCTGTTTTCTTCGATGGGGTGATACAAATATATTTTATTCTATCGAAAAGACCTTCAATTGATTTGATACGCTAAAGGAAATGCAGGCAAGCATGTAGATTTATCCTGGAACACATTTCAATTAATGTCTCTAAGATTGAAGATTTGCTAACAATGGAATAAATTTTGTGTAGATTTTTTATTCCCTCCAGGGAGTAACTCAGGAGGAAATAGACAACCTACTAGCTAACTACATTGTCATCCATAACTTCTAAACATCAAATCCCCTTCCTTCTCCTCAGCAAATACTCTCTCCAGCAACATGAAAGGAATTCCTACCCACACCCCTCATTCTCCCCATCATTTTATAATTCATATCTTTAGTCGACTTATCAACATATGATAAGTTCTAAGTAAATTTAGATGCTCATAAGGCATCCTTCAAATGAAGATTTGTAACACAAATGATCTATAGATCATTTGGCTGCTAACAATGTTCTTCAAAATGATGATTTCATTTTCATTCAATTTTTATCAGAGTGGCTTATGAAAGGGTTTGTTGAGCTTAATTACATTCATTGAAGTTATGAATCTAATAAATCTTTAGGTTCTTCTAATTGTGTTCTATAACTCATAAGCCAAATGAGTGCTACAGTTTCTCATGAATTAAAAAAGTGTAAATCTACGAATCAAGCAAAAAAAAAAAGCAGTGATCATTTTCCTGCAAAAGGAAATTCCATTAACTTTTATTAACTTCTGCTCGAGCTTTTATACCAAATCACTTATGATCAAATCATCAAAACCGTTACAGCCAGCCTCTGATCACTCATACTTCAGCCTCCACATCCTCCAAGTCACCAAAAAGAATAAGAAAATCCTCAAACATTTTTTGCAGCAGAAGAAAGCATCAACCAATACTCATACGTACCCATCTCTGCTTTCCTCCTAGCTTCCTCCATCACCATAGAAATCTCAAATGATTCATAGAAGCCTGACAACTCTTCCTCCAATCTAAGATGCGTGTCTGAAAAATTAACACTTTTATCTACTTCATCATCTTTCACTTTCTGCTGATCATCATGAGTGCAGATGGATTCTGTATTGCAATAAGTCATACTGAATTCATTCTCTTCACCACTTTGAGTGGTACTTGAAACGCTCACATCACTCAGAAGCTGATCACCATAAGCTATTCTGTTGATGGGTTCGATTTCTGATTGGTTATCGAACTGCTGTTGCTCCGGCGCCGGCTGCAGTACTGACGGTAGAGGCATCGAAGGCGGAGGTGGCGAGGATGTTTGGGCATGAGCGGCCTGCTGGGTTTCGAGGTGGCGTAGGAGGTGGTTGAAGACCTTGGCAGGAAGCATCGAAGATGCGGAGTCTGACCCGCCAGGCCAGCCCGAGGACCGCGGCCAAAAGTTGGTTCTTGTGTTGGCGCCACGGAGGAGGCAGGCAGCCTCATCATAAGCTCGAGCGGCTTCCTCGGCGGTGTCAAAGGTGCCAAGCCACTGGCGGATCTTCTGTGCTGTGCCTTTGATCTCCGCCACCCACCGCCCCGATGGACTTTGCCGGACTCCCATGTAGCGCTTTCGAGGCTGTTCAATGGTGTTAGCGGCTGTTGAAGAGGACGAGGAGGCGAAAGCTTCTATTTTTTTATCACTGCTACTGTCTTTTGTCTTCCTCTTTTGCACCATTTTACTTCTTACTTCTTGGCTTTGAATCTGCTTTTGAAGGAATGAGTAATGCTTGAAAGGTAGAAGAGATATATATGATGATACTAATATGGTTTGCAGTGGATGGAAGTTTTAGCTCTTTGGTTTCTTCTGCTTGTGTTTTGGCTTTAGTTCTTGTCTTTCATTTTGTTTTCTTCCCGTTTGATTTTGTATTGGAAGAATCGGGCGGCAGAAGATGCTATCTCCAGACGTCTTATTTTTATAAGAAAAACCAAAATTTCCTTTAAACATGTATGAATGAAAGGGACAATATTGCAGCAGCAGAAGTCTAACTGACTAACTAATTGGTTGTATTAATTAAGAAGGAATTGCTGAACAGAAGTCAAATGGGAAGTCTGCGCAGTTTCCTGCTTCCCAGCAAAGTCCTCCCATCAATGAAACAAGAAGAAAGCTTGACGATCGACCTTTCTCATTCCCTTTTCTTTTACCTTTATCAATGGAGTGGGGATTGAAATGAATATAAATGTTTTTATAGGGGTTGCGTGCAAGAGATTGCCATTTTGCGAAAAGAGGAACATAGGATGATCTGAAAAAAAAAAAAGTTATAGGAGGGATAATTTCATTCTATCATTTTCTTTTGTCTCCCAACTCTTTCATGCCTTTTTGATTTTAGATGAATGCAAATGCAAAGTGCAGCCCAACTCTTTCATGCCGTTCTTGTTACCAATGGATAAGCTATTGAAGGTTTAATTCATAGTGGGATATTTTTCTATCATTTATTGATCATCTTTGATATGTTACCCAATAATACATCAAATCATGATGTTTGATGACATATTTGAATTAAAATTTTCCAAAATTAAATTCAGAATCACCTGAATTTTAATTTTAGCAAATTTATAGTCAAAGGAATATTCCAACAAAACAAATCTAACTTCATTGATCTGACTTGATCCCTAATGAACACAAATCAAATATTTCAGGCATAGTTAAAAAAATCATGATATTAATTGAAGGACCAAATGATCTCCGAATAATGGATGCTTATAATCAAAACAAGTAGCACAATAATGAGAATGCAATGAGCCTTATATCACTAGATTATTTAAGCAATTAAATATTAAAAGAGTGATCTCTTATCAAAAGAATCAGTATGACTCATTTGATTGAGTGACTTGAACATTTTGGACAAAATTATTAAAATGTTACTTAAGAAAATTATAAATAGACTCTCATTCATCACATGAAAAGGGCTTGAATTTTTTACTTCAAATAAGAGAAAGCATGTAGATAAATTTGCTGATAAATTTACTCAAGTTGTGATGATTCACTAAGCATTCTAATAAAAATTGCTATGAGAAAAATTTTCAATAAGTGATTTTGTTAAATAACTTCAAAACAACGAGAATCAACATAGTTTGACGACAGCCATTGAAATTTGATTTGATGAGTAAATGCTTAAAGATCCTTAAATTTATTATGAAATTCATACTTGAGCTGATAAATTTTGTTGACATATCTAATTTGTTTAATCAGGTTTGATCAATTGCTTCATATAGTGTTAAAATAGCACTCAAATGCTTTGTATCTATTGAATGGTTTAGGCTTCGTTTTGGACAACTTTCTGATTGTTTTTTGAAGCAGCTTTCTACTACAAAAATTTTTAGTTCAAATTTTTTTGTTACTAAAGTTATTTTAGAAAGAGTAAGAAAGCTGTCTCAAACGAAAACTTAGGTTTTGTTTGGGACAGCTTTCTTTCTGTTTCTTAAAACAGTTTTAGTACAAAATTTTTTTTGTACTAAAACTGTTTTAAGATGCAGAAAGAAAGCCGTTCCAAACGAAGTCTTAGACTTGTCGAAAAAGCTCGTTCATGAGCCGCTTGTGTGCAACTAGGTAAGAGCTTTATGTTCGACTCATTGGTTATGGAAATGAGCTTAAGCTTAAATAGATATTTGATCCTTTTTTTAAACGGGTTGATCACAAATAGAGCAGAAGCTTGTTTATTAATAGCCTTTTTTTAGCTCAATTTGACTTCGATTTGAGTTTTTGATCTTGTGTTCAATCTTGATTCATTTTAAATGGTGGATGTTTCATGTTCAGCTCATATTCGATTCATTTCATGCTTATTGAGCTTCTTATCGAGCATGTTCATAAGCTTCAACTGATATTGAATATAAACAAGTCGAACACATAGTTGTTCAATATTGTTTATTCATTCATAAAGTATTTAAAAAATATTCTATCTTGTTTAATTACTCAATCAAATGATCACGAACGAATTATAATTGAGCCGTGTAATGAGTAATTTGTTGAAAGCTCAGTTCATTTGCAACCCTAGCTGCAATATTTCTTTTTCTTATCTTAAAAAAGGAAAAATATATTAAATAAAACCCATGACAAAAAGATAAAAGAATGCAATAAGCTAGCTCTTGAAGCAAAACTTTTAGAAGCAAATTTCTATTTTATTAATTGTTTGTTATGACATTCTTTTTTTTTTTTCTTTTTTTTTTAGTTGTCAACTATTTTAATTATTATATCTTTTGTCAAAACCTTAAGATAAAAAAAAAATTTAAATTAATTTTATATTGTGAAACTCAAATTAACTAAAGGAAGAAGATAAAGGTGGGCTTTGAACTTTCCACAAGTTTTTGCCACCTTGTTCATGAGGAGATGATCCCATGGTTGTTTGAACTGTGGATTAATTATTATATTGATTTAGGAAGTTGCGATTATAGCCTTTCTCAACTTGGTCTAATTATTTTCTTAATGCATTTTTTAGTTTATCATTTCATCATTAATTACTACAAATTAGCTGACAAAGGATAAAGTTGGTGCAATTATTAAAGAATTTAGTTGGGATGTTTATGTAGTTTTTTATAAAGTTGACTGCGAAGTTGTTGTAAGAAAAATATCTTAATTTTTTTAGTTAAGAAAAGCAGCTTTTCGTCACAAAAAATTATTGAAAAGCAATGAGTAAGCAATAAGAAAATAGTCGCCAAATAAAATTGTGGTTGTTATCTGAAAAGAAAAGCAATTAGAAAGTTGACCCAAATAAGCCATAAGTTTCCTCTATTTTCAATCAAAGGTATTTAGTTTAAAGTTTTGTTTTGGACGGTTTTCTGTATCTTAAAGCATTTTTTTAGTACAAAAATTAAAATTTTTATAGTAAAAAGCTGCTTTAAGATACAGAAAAAAAAAAGTTGTTCCAAACAAAGCCTAAATTTGAATAATATACCTCTATATTGAAGGGGTAAAGCTATTTATATGAACATAAACTTCTTTTTTTTTAAATGAATGTCAATGTTATTGAATTTCTTTTAAAGTAAGTGCATATAAATTTTAATTAATTTGTTTTGTATTGTATTCTTTTTAAAGAAAATTAATGATTTTAAGATTCATAATCATCAAAATTTTAATATATGTTAACCTTAAATTCTATAGGGCTGCTATAAGGGAATACCAATACTAGCTGAGTGGGGCATGTGTTTCTATATTTTTCCCCTCAAATATTTTAAGGAAATTTTATTTTATATATCCAAAAATAGCAAAAATTGGAGAAATATGTAAGCTATTTATTTTCTTGGGAATCAAAATATCATCTTTTTTGAATAAATAGTTCGAGTCGAAATCCTCACTAAATAGTTATGCAACTTTTCATTAAAAGGAGCTTGCGATTATAGTTATTTCCAACATATTCTCCATTTTTGGGGCAAATTATTCCGTCCGGTCACCTGACATGCGGACGGCCAATCCAGAGACGCCACCTCACCCGGATGCATTGGACCCCGGTATTTTTGAGTGATCTGGCGTGTTTTTATTGGTGTCCGAAGAAATCCGGACACCGGACCCAATAATTTGCCCATTTCCGGTGATTGCAATACTTGTGTGTTCGAGTTGTCCTAAAATTTCAAAATGATAGTCTCTCCATCCATTCATGATGTGCAAAAGCTAGTGATGTTATTCGTAGATTATTTAAGAATAAATATGGTATTCCCACTCTAAGCTCTAAACCCAAATCAACACAAGTGATCGTCCTATTTGCTTAGAACTTATTAGAACTATCTTTCAATCACCTTCGTATTCACACAAAGATTAAACCACGATCAAACAATCTTCAAATAATCGTTATACCACGGTTTTATTTTATGATTTGAATAAGCGAATCACTTTTGAAGAATCCAAAAAAAATGATTGAATCGTCTTTGAACCTTGATCGAATATTGAAGATGATTTAGGCTTCATTTGGGACAGCTTTCATACTATTTTTTAAAACGAATTCCTAGTACAAAAATTTAAAATTGAAGAAAATTTTTTGAATTTTTTTTACTTAAAAGTTGTTTTACAAAGCAAGAAGAAAATCGTCCCAAATGAAACCTTAGTGATCGTTCGATCCTTATTTCAAGGTGATTCAAAGATATTTGAATCATGAATAAATCATTATTTGAATATTGTTCACTTAGAGTTTAAATATTATTTAATTATGATTAGATTATATCTTATGATGGGAATTGCTCCAAACTGATCATCTATTAGGGTATAATATCATATCTTTTGGATGTCTCTATATTTCCACGGTCGAATTTATAAATAAAACCATAATCCACATAGCTTATACATAAAGTTCATCGATACTTTATTATTATTTTTTAATCTAATGCTACTGATTATTTCTCTTTTTTCTAATCAATATAGTACACAATAAATAAAATAAAGTGTAAGAATAATAGAGAGGATCATATTTTATACATGAAAAATATGTGGAGAATGAAACATGAAGGTGTTGGTTTTCATGATGATGAAGAGTTGGATTTTGCTCTCTTCATGAAAAAAGGGGAGACATTGATAGGTTGAGTGATGACAGACATTGGTCGATGATGAACGTTAGGCGGTGGCAACGGCTCGCGCTCTTCGTCGCATGATGTCTAGCTTCCTCCATCATTCAACCTTCGCCAGGCATTCAATGCTTATTGTTTAGTATCCACAATCATTCAATATACGCCATGTGATCGCTATCATCATCCGACAACTACTATCAACATTCTTGATTTGACAGTCAATTTTGCTTTAAAAAAATATATATTCGGCCCTTGATTATCATCAATGTCAATGCCTATGCATTCCTTTTTTTCATCAATGATGATGAATCATTCTCCTAATATTGGCATTTTAAATTATGGAGGGGATCTTATCTAGTGATGCCTCCTTTAGCAAAGTATTTACAAATTAGGGGTATCAATATTTGATCACCTGACACGAAAATTTCAGATTCGGGTCAACTCGTTTGGAAAACAAGTTAGAATCAGGTTTCAAATCCTGACCCGATTGTAAATTTGGTTCAGTTTTGGGTCAACATGAATACACAAAATCAACTAGGAAGTGACATGCTCGTTTCATCCATCAGTTGTTGTCGCCTCACTGTCGCAGTCCGTCCTTCATCTCTCGTTCGTACTTCGCTTGTCAATAAAGTGCGAACCAGCTTTTTTCTTGGTGCTAGCCCCTCACTTGCATGATGCATGCAAGGTTGCTCGCTTCGCATGCCCACACGCACTAGCCCGCATGCCCCTAGCCCACTTGCTTGCACGCGCGCTGTCACCTGCACTCTCCCACGTAGTTGCCCACATCAACGGATCAAGTTGGGTTGACCCAAGTTAGTGGCGGGTCTTGTCTGGATATGAATTTTCGACTCATTTATCTAATCAGGTCGAATTTAGATCAGTTTCAAATTGGTCTCAAACCAATCCGAAAATATATTCTGACAACCGTATTACAAATAAAGATTTAATGATTGGGAAAGGCACTAAAATTTTTTCTTTCACAAAATTTTCATATAAAAAACCCGATGTTTGCTATTATCTTTTTACTTTTTACCGATTGTTTGTTGATTGTGTGCAATTATTCGTTAAAAGCTAAAAGGAATAACCTTTATCCCCTAAGATCACCAGTTATTTTCCATGCCACAATAATAAATTACTCAAATTCATTTGAACAAATCAATTTTATTCTTATCTGTGATCAGGATATTATTAAGAAAATAAAAAAATAATTTCAGCTTAATCAGATAAAGTCAACAATTAATTTTGTGTGAAAAAGCTGTGACATCACCTCGCACTAAGTTTGTGTCAAGAAATTTTTTATATCTGGTTGATTCAGACATATAATTTGCATTCAAATACCATTTCAACTATGAAATATTTACATAAAAAATGATGAAAATTGTTTATTGGCCTCTATTTTTGTCTTCATTTGAAATATTTTCAGAATTTAAGGGTCTGTTTGGGGATTAATTATTCTGTGCGGACGTCGAACACTGTCTGAAGACCATCCAAAATATGTCATGGCACCCTTTGCTCAATACTGTGACTCGGTACTGCTGACGTGACACATTCTGATTGATCTCCGGATGACATTCTGTGTCCAGTCTCCGAACAAAATAATTTCTCCCGTTTGAGTACATCTTCTATTTTCACACCGTTTTTCAGAAATTTATATGGTGGAAGTTATTTTTTGTAACCAAAATAGCTAAGAGTCAGCTTGGGACAGCTGCAATATTTTATAAAGTTATAAAATTATTATGAAGAAAGTAATTTGGGCTATTTCAATTACAAAAAAAACTGCTTTATATCATATAAATTTTAAGAAAATAGTGAAATACCAACATTCAGCTTTTTCTGCAGCAGCAATTTCTGTACTGCAAAAGCTCCTAACTGTAAGACAAGAAACAGCTATCCCTGCATGTTTATCTCATTCCCAACTTTCAGTTCTGCTTCATAACATTTGTAATAATTTTATTAATAAATCCAACATTTGATGATCTGTAATCCAAATTTTAAACCATAAATGATAAATCCATTCCATTCTTTTATAATATCTCTGTCATCATTAATAAATGTAACATTTTGCATTTGATTTAATAAAATATCTAACAATTTGCAGAATATGAATGTGAAATGGGAGATAATTAAGTTCCAGATTTTTACAGGAAGTAGAAGCAGATTTGCAGAATAGTCCAATTTTACTATTCACTTGACAATGCACAAAAATATGAACTGCAATAAGTACTCCTTCACAAAAATAAGGGCATTTTGCCCAAAATAAAATTTTGAATGCATTTCTCCAAGAAAATAAAGAACGAGCATATTTTGCCAATTTTAAATGTTATATATATATAGAGCTACTTGATGGCTAGGATTTTCTCCTTCAGCCTCCGCTTCGTTTCCGATAGTTTCTCTTGGGTAAACTCTCTCCTTGATCCTTAATACCTAGTTTTTCTTGCGATTAGCGGTTTAATGGCTGGTAATCGTTTAAGTGATCTTGGTTTTTTTTGCTAGGAAGTTTACTTCGTGTTTCTTTAGGGATGCTTTATATAGGGCTTCGTCCCGGTCAGAGTTTTCCAATCTTAAAATCAATTCTTGCAAGGGTATACCATCTTTATGGATTTCTGATGAAGAAATGATGATTTTGACTGCTCCATTTGAGTTTTCTCTTGCTGGAAAATTTTTTGGCTGACGGCCACCGATTGATTCAATACAAAAATTTTTCTTTAAACTTAAGCTTATGAAAAAAATCTATGTTACTTTGCTTGATGCCAAGAACGTTTTCATTAAGTTTTCAGACGATTTAGACTATTGTTGTGTGTTCTCGCATCGGTTTTACTTCGTTAGTAACTATTTCATGAAGTTATTTTAGTTGACTCCTTATTTTGACATTAACATTGAATCTCAATACTATCCCTGTTTGGGTTTCATTTTCCAATCTTCGTCCGCATCTATTTTCTCCACTGATTCTGCATGGGCTTGGCTCATTGTTTGGTCGGCCTTACAAACGGATAATGACACTTCGAATGGTACAAGGCCCTCAGTTGCTCGTCTGCTTGTAGAGCTTGATGTTACAAAGCGGTATCCTTATCAAGTTTGGGTTTGTTCTGAATCTATGGGTTACATCCAACTGTTGGAATTTGAAGAATTTTCTTTTTACTGTGTTCATTGTAAGGTTCTGGGTCATGCTAGATTAGAATGTCATATTGTGGATCCTCATTTAGCTAATCTGATTACTAATGTCATTGGGGTGGGAGTGGCTTCGAATAAAAAAATGTGATGATTATTTTGATCTCATTAGTAAGGATGATCTGATTAGTGTGGACAACAATGGTCCTGGAATTATTTTTCCTCTGCTTGAGTTGACTGCTCCCTTGGGGATGGCAGTCGGGAATGATTTGGCGATCCCTATTGATGGTGCTCCTTAAACTGAGCATTGTGGGGTTATTTTGTGTTGTGCTGATGGTGATGTTGGTGATCATATTTTGGTGACTTCCCCTAGGGGTGAGATTGAGACTATAATTCCTGACACTGTTAGTCTTGTATCTGGTAATGAGTTGCTAAATATAGGAGATAAAGAATTTTGTGATGTTAATATAGGGGTGGTGAACATTGATTCTAATGAGTTGAATCCTTTTGTTGCTTCTCCTGTGATGTTTGCTTATCTGGTTGTGTCAGTCTCTTTTGTGGGATCAGACATGAATGAACAGCTTATTGATGTTCCAGTTGATTTACTTTCTTCTAACGCCTCAAATGCTCATTGGGGCGTTAGATCGAGGGAAACTATTGTGGAGAAAATTGATTGGCTTGAAGGCTCTCCGTCTTCTCCTTCCGAAGTTGGTGAGAATGAAGTGAATGAACAGGATGACTTATTTGATATGAATGCAAGTCGTGTTATGCGTGATACTTTTGTTCGGATGGGTAAATGGAGAAAGAATAAAAAAAAAAATAGCCGTGTTTTGTGGATGGTTTGGTGGCTGTTGCCTTGAATATGTGGGGTGGTGATTTTGTGTTGTTTATTTTTTGGTTGTTGGGGGTTTTGCTCTTTCCTTTTGGTGTTGTCTCTTTTTCTTTGTCTTTTGCAGGTTGTTGTTATGGTGCCAATTTTTGGAGCTTAGGGCTTTAGCTTTGGATGTCATTGTAGCTTTGGTTGTAGGCAGTTGATTGCTTGGCAATTTATGACTTCCTTTGAGCCCTTTGCTGGTTGCTAGTTTTTCGGTTGGTTTTAATTTTGTTTTTAGCTTGGCTTTTGTATTTAGGATGATTCCGAGGCTCTTAGGTTTTGTTTCAATTGATGTATTTTAGCGAGCTTTGGAGTCATTAAAGACTTGTAAATTTTCTCTATATTAATTCATAGGACTCTTCCGTGGGATTTTTTTTTTTAATGAAGCATATATATCTATATAGAGTCAAATTTCCTAAGAATTATTGGAACAACTCTTCAAATAAAATTATTAAATCACTTTCAAAAGCTGAAAACACATTGTGTTATAAAATTTTTTCTTCATCTATCTTCACCTAATTTTGAGACAATAGAAATTATTTGTCAAAAAAAAAAAGTTTCAGACAATTTCTGAGTACTCAAACAGACAAAAATAAAATATTCAGGAAAAAGAAGCCTAATATAATATTATCCTTTCTTTGTTTTGGGACTAATTCAGCACATATAAACAATCAAAGTATGAGCTCAACAAAATTTAGTTTCCATTTTGGTAAAAGTTTAGATCTTAAATTTTGGGGTCCATTTGATTTTTAATTTCTGGCTGATTGCAGTTATTAAATATTTCAAAATTGGAATTTAGAATATTAGAAAATTCTAATTAAGATAATAAATTTTAAATTTAAATGGAAATTTTTTATTTTGATCAATTTAAGTTGATTAAAAAATGATCAATTTTTAATAATATTAGTTTTTGTTATTGATTTCGAGCTAAGTTTTAATATGTTTAGAGATTTAAAATTTTGTTCAAATTTATTTATTAGTTTTTCCATTAAGTTTGAGCTATAAGCAAAGCTTTAATATTTGAGCTTAACTAATTATATTTTAAATGTTAATAGTTTAATTATTAGATATAATTAGATTTATGAATTTTAATTAAAATTGGCAAACTTTATTATATATTATTTAAATTATTTGGTAAAATTTTAAGCATTAATTAAAAATTATTCAAATCTACATATTTATCTTGTTAGTTGATATTTTCATCACACAAATATCTCTAATAATAAACATAATTTATAAATTCAATAAAATATAGAAAAATGATATAAAATAAGCTATAAAATAAATAAATCATAAAGTCATCATTAAATGAACATTTTACTGAATTTTTAGCAAGCTTTTTTAATAAAAGAGATGAGTCAGTGTTCAAATTTATTCATTTATAGGATAAAATTTTGAAATCTTCTTAGACTTCTTTACATATAAAAATAAATGAGCATAAAAAATTATTTTTATAAATGATTATATAATTATTCATAGAATGCCCTCATTTGGAAATAATTGAACTCCATTATTTTAATAAACATATCTAAATGAGACATTAAAAAATTGGCATTTTCTTTTCTTATAAAAAAATTATATATATAAAAGGGACATAATATTAAACCATTGACCATTTCTTTTCTTATTAAGAAATTAGATTACATATATTTAAGAATTTTACAGTTGTTTGACAATTGAATGTCAATCCTTGCAATTGATAAAGACAAATTAGTTTTCTCAAAATGTTTTGTTTATTAAATATTACATTTGTAAAACAAAGCATTTACATGAATAAAATTTAATATTTTATTGAAAATAAACTAGACTAATTGTACATTTATTTGCTTAAAAAATTTGGTATGAATGGATCCTAAATTTTTCTTTAAAAAATTACAGTTTTTTCATTATTTTTTTTATAAAAAATGGGTTGGAATAACATGTCAAAATTTCATATGAATGAGGATTTGTTTGGAACAGCTTTCGTGGTAAAAAAATGTTAATTAAAAAGTAGTGTGCATTTGAAAAATAATTTTTTATGTTTTATTTGGGATGACTTTTTATTGCTTCTTAAATCAGTTCTATAAAAATTTTATAAAAGTTTTGCCTTTGAAAAACTTTTTTTAAAATGCATTTATGAAATTATAGTTGAGGAAGGAGCTTATAAAAAGAAAGAAAGGAAAAAAAAAAAACAAGTCGCCCAGCAAAGTCTGAATCTTAAAATCTTTGAATTTATTTTGAGATGACTTATTTTAAAGAAAAATAATGATAAATAACTAGTTAAGAAAAAAAAATAAAACCTATAAAATATAAACCTTGAATGTGCATAATTGCTTTGGAAGCCAAATGGCAAAGATGCTTTTGAAACATCCATATAATATGTAGAGTATGTCATAATTGACAATCTTTCTTTATAAGATGCAAACTATTCTCTATGGAATCAAAGGATATATTAACAATTGTTATCACAGCATAATTCAATCACTATTATTTTATTTGGATTACTTGCTCTTATTTCTCTTGAAGATAGTCATTTTTATGCTTATATCCCCTTTATTTTGTTAAATTATGCTTGTCCTTCCTCATTGTTGTACACTATTATGTATATTAACATCAAATTTATTTTTTGAGATTGTACTCATTTCCTATGTTAATAGATGCTACATTAAATGTAAACACCATTTGTTTAATCTAAGTAAACGTGATATTGAGTCGAATTCGAGTGAACCTCCCTAAACTGTGTTAGACATTTTATTTTGAACAACAATTGAGTTCGAGTCTAGTAGATGATTATTAATTGTAAGTCAAATTTTAAGTTGATTCAAATAAAATAAATTGAACCACTAACTATTCACTCAAATGAATTTAAATGTTACTTATATCTTTATTAACAATCCCCATATTTAAAATTCAATTGCTTAGGAGAAAAAAATTTATTCAAAGAATGTAAAATAAGTCATCACATAAATGAGATTTTTATTGGTAAGTTACTTTTTAAAGAATAAACAAATATATAAAAATTTTTACATGGAAGGAAAAAAAATTGTGGAGTAACATAGTTATAATGATCAATTATATAATTGGATTGAGAAGAATCCACCCCTCCATAATTGAAGAAAGCGAGATTGCACAATTGAAAATAATTATTTGATTTTCATTATATGAATTACATAAGTTATGTGTTCACAAGCAGATAGTTAAAGTCTAATAGTAATATTAGATGTTAATAGTCAAGCAACAATAGTAAGGTAACTGAAGCATAGAACATGTAAGGGGGATACACAATGCCATCAATTTGCTCATCCCTCTTATTCCAGACTCCAATTATTTCTATTTATAGCGGCATTCTACTGTCATATATAGGTAGTTCATAATTCTCACTACACATGCTCAAATAAAATAGTATCATAGATAAGATTGTATCCTCTCTTATATGTTCCAATGTTCATCTACCAAGAGTAATGCATTGTCATTTTAAATTATGACAAAAAAATTAAAATATCTCAATTTCTCTTTGTAGGTTATGATTTTATCTCCTAAAAGGAGCTCAGTATTATTTTATATAAGCGATACATAATTCCCCTTTCATAGGCACCAATAAAATATTGTCATGAATAAGCAGTATGTATCCCACTTCATCCTCTAGTATTCCTCTACCAAGGGTACCGAACGACATTTCAGACACACTTGTCAGTGATACCCAAGATTTTCAACCTCTATGGTGGTGCTCCATTTTTTATCCTGAAAGCAGGTTCACTGTCCATCACCAAGTTCCCATTGAGGCTACTTTATGGGTGTATCTCTTAAGAATTTTTATTAGATACAGTATTATTTATATATAAAAAAAAGTTTATTTCCTTTATAATTCAAGCAAAAGCTTTCTTGAAAGATATTTTTATCCCCAATAAGTCAAGATATAACTTCAAGTCCAATAGGAACTCAACTTCTTTGACTTCTTTCAGTCATGGAATCTTCCAATGTGATGTTACTTCTATTCAATAATTTCAATATTTTTTTCATCATGACTCTTCTGATCTCGTCTATTTTGGGGCTAATAATTTATATGTATTTCTTGTAAATAATAGCCATATTATCTTTGATGAATTAGAAATTCAATTTCTTCCTTCAATTATTATTATTATTTTTTAGTTGAATGTTTTCTTGCATGGTGAAAGTGAAAATATTGAAATTGTTAGTTGTTATTTGGATTCTTTAAAGATTTTGGCCACTTGAGGTATTTAAAATTTTGAATATCTATCAACATGTTAGCCTTTGATGTATTTAATAGTGTAATTGGGTGGTTCAGACCGAATTTGGTTAGAAAGACATCTTTGATAACTTGAATGCACATACTTTTTTCATTAAGTATGTGGATAAATTTCTTATTATAAATTATTATGTTTATTCGAGAATAATTCAAATTGCTTTAGATGAGCACTGACGACCTCAAATATCAATTGTGCTTCTACTCAATAAATAAGAGCAACATATGAGCACATTTTCTTATGCATTAATAAGGAATAGAAAGGTAGTAGTTATTTGTGCTTCAACTCAATAAATGAGATTAACATATGAGCATATTTTCTCATGCATCAATAAGGAATAAAAAGGTTCATGGCATAGTCCTCCTAGAAATACCTTTCTTACTAACTCCATATCCACTCCCAAGATTTGAATTGATTTATAAGGGAATCTTTGAGAGAATTTCTTAAGTGTTTCTCCCTCATTTTGACAAATCCTAGAAAAATAGAAGAATTTATTGATGATTATTTGGTTGGCGACGAATTATTAGACAAAAAGCTTGGCTAGATTGATAAAAATATGAATAGTTCTCCACAAGAGAGTAGAACTATGTGTAAGCCTTTATATAAGAGTTACACGGATGACCTGGAAGAGTACCTTATCAGAAGATTGATGAATGTGCATAATAATCTTATAGTGATCAATATGTTCATAAGAATCATAAGTCTCATTGTATGAATCAATAACAGTAAACTTAAACCCTACAAGAATAACATACTCAAGAATTGTATCAATTAGAGGTGACGGTTTTTTGAAGTTAGGGTAAGAGATAAGTTAGCCTTTCCCTCAAAGGGAATTTGTCCTAAATAACATGTCGTGGCTCATCTCTTTAGCATTATGATCGGTGTGAATAAAGTGATGTTAATTTAGGTCTTTCATGACTAATGGAAGATTATGGGCTAGCCAAATGATACTAAAAGGATAAGTTAAACTGACAATGTCCGAGAGAATTTTTTGAGGCTATGGTGAAAGGGGAACTACATCATTAGGAGATACTGCTTGAGTGACATCAACTTCACATTGTTGTTGATTATTTAGTAGGAGAACATTATACTATGATGCTCTTCGTTATCTAATCTCCTCTAAGAGCTATAATATTTGAATTTGAAGCCTTTCCATCCAACATATGATCCTCCAAAGTGATGTTTGTGGGTTTTGCACTACTTATATTGTGAAGTCCTTAATTGAGGGATTGATTGACATTCATTGCCACTGCATAAATCTTTGTGATATGTTAGGAATGAATTCCCACCAATGGTGCGAAAATATTGCATGTGGGAATATTGACGCCAATAGAATATATAGTTAATTTATTAATTTTGTATAAGGATTTAAGCTGCACAAACAGAAGGTCTAAGATAACAAATTTTTTATGTGAAATTTTTCAAAAAAAAAATCATGAGACCTTACCCAATTATAATAATCTACTATACAATTAAATGTACAAGATTCCACTCTTTTCTACCATTGAAGAAGATAATATAGCATAATTAAAAACAATTATATGATTCTCATTATAGAATTACATAAGTTGGATATTCACAAAGTGGACAACTAATATCCATCAACATGAATAGATGTTAGCAAACAAGTGGCGATAACAAAAGTTTGACAATGTTGATAATGATTGTTGATAGTGGTTATTAGCAAAAGCCTATTTATAACTTTTTGATATAAACATTTTGATAATTTTAGCCATAATTCAAAACTCTATTAAACAATTCATATTAATCACATCAATAATCAATTATTTATTAAAAATTTAAGTATTTTAATGATAATAAAATAAAATGATCATAGATTATTCGGCTCATCCCGTTGAGTCACTCAAAATAATTAAAAACACATAAATTTAGAGAATATTTGATCATTCAATTAGTTTCATAAAGCTTCCAAATTTGCTTCAAATATTATAGTGGAATTTATTTGGACTCAAATATGATTACTTATCATGTTGATAGATTCATTTCATCGAGATGCTCAATTGAAATATAATTTTATTGAATCAAAATTTGAATGGTCCTCAATTTAATTCTAAAAATTTCCATTTTAAATATTATCTCAAAATGTGTGCTAAATAACTAAGTTTTCTAAAAACAAGTTAATCTTACTACTACATCACAATCAAAATGCAAACTTTGCTCGAAGAGAAAATTTGGGTAATAATATTCTAATCAAAATTAAATTAGGATAAATATTATAAGAAGAAAAAGCCTAAAATAATCCCACATTATTCATATAAAGTTAACTTAATATCAGAATAATACCTTTCTCCAATTTAATCACTCAATTATATAAAATTGATCCATCATATAAAAATTAATTGAATTAAAATAAAAAAAATATATATCACATTTTAATCCCTTAACTTTACAAAATTAATCCCAATTTAATCCCCAAAAATATGCATTGAAGCATCAAAATCCCTTCAGAATCATAAATTTAAGATTTGGGTGTTGGTAAAAGGCAAATGTAGCAAGTTTTCTTTCACATTCTATCATTTGTGCTGATCAGCTTAATACAGATTTGAAGAACATAGAAATTATTGAGATAAAGAAAGGAAAACAAACTAAAAAGTGATCACAAAAAATACTTAATTGAGGCTTACATTTAAAAGATACATATAATTTCTCAGCTTTTCCTCACCATCCAGCTGCATTAAGGAAATAGTGAAGAAAAAGTTAGATAACAAAACAGGTCTTTATTGCAGTTTTTATCAATCAATCTGGGTATAATGTGAGCACTATGGATAGGATAGATTTTTATGATGGTTTTTCAGTTCAGATGAAAAGAAACAGAGGCAATAAGCAGAAATAAAGAATAAAGAAAAAAGAAAGGATTAACAAAATATATACATGATCATGAATGGCAATATTAGTTCAAAAACTTAAGTTTTGTTTGAGACGGTTTTCTTACTGCTTCTTAAAGCAGCTTTCTAGTACATAAATTTTAATTTTTGCACTAAAAAACAGCTTTAAGAAGTAATAAAAAAGCCATCCCAAACTAATCCTTAATTTTTACTGGACTTGGCAGCCCTGTTCTTCAGTCCTCCTCAGAAAGTCAAGTCCACAGGAAATCCTCTGTGAATGGAAATGTGAACAAGATTAAAATCACTGAAAATAGCAAAAACTCCAAGTACTATTTGCTTTTCTGAAAGTTTACCTCTCTTGTATCTCTCAATCGTAATATGTTCAGCCTCTCAGATGGCCTCAGGTTAAGAAGATTCACAAGCTGTCCAAAAATTAATTTGCAGAAAATAAGCAGTTGCGCAAGATCCATAGTGACAGAAGCACAAGGGTAACGTCAAGTACCCAAAAACTAAATTTCTCAGGATCCCGAGCTCCAGGCACTCCATCAGCTTGAAGAACTTCCAAGCGCCTTGCTCTCCTACCTGAAAATAATTGGTCAATATCAAAAATAAAGATAGGAAAATATCATTGATATAATTCATTCTATGATGATCAATTACAAGCTCTAAATCCCCATCTGATAGAAAAAAGGCAGTAAGATTAGTCTAGAAGATAAAATCAAATGTTCAATTATATCTTCTTATTAGCTTTGCAAGTGCTACTAACTTTTGTGAAATTTGTCACAATTGGACTTGCAATTATGATGTAAAATTTCAATCGACTTGTTGTTTTTTATTATAAATTTTCCACTGAATTTCATTGACTTAGGCGATCATCATCATTGGGATGATTTCTTCATGTTCTCAGGTTCTCATTAAAAGTAAGCAAATAATTTTTTAATGGGTGGTTTTTTGTATTATGAATTTTTAAAATGAATGCTGCTTTTATTCATCGCAACATCTGGTTGCACTAGGAAATCTAGACCCTTAAGCATCTTATATCAAACATGCATGTGTGGAGGAGTTATAGAACCAAACAAAAATGATGCAAGCATGATCAAGCAAAGAAGGAGACGGAAATATAAGGGCAACAACAGGGAAGATTATGCTTTGATACCACTTTATGTAGACAAGAGGAATGAGGAGAATCAAGTACTATAACAGAGGAGAGAGAATAACAAATGAGTTCCCACTCCAAAGAGAGATTAGGAAATATCTTTGATTCAATCCATGCTACAAAGATCATGTCAGTAGCTATCTATTGTGTATGCTAAAATAGTCTCCTCATTTAGACGCATATAGGTGGCTTTTCGTAAGCTGTATTTACATTATTTTAATCAAATCACTTTAAACTCCTTCAGATTTATATTCGGTAAACCTTTGATAGTGTATATTGTCACTATTTATCTCTTTAGGCCATTTATGGCTAGAATTCTAGTGAAAATGAATGTTCTGAAAAGGATGTGTGAATTGGCTCTTCTTGTGAATATTAGTACAAGGTAAATTTTAATGCATCCCTCTATTTCTCCTTCTTCAACATCTTTAGCTAGATTATTTTGAATGTTTTAAGGCTCATTCAGATTTGAGGAAATTAAACGTTCAGACATGTTTGCTCAAGAAAGGAGCGATGCGCTGTAGGCATGAATGAATCCCCCTTCGCAAACATAGGATTTCGCTCTCCCTTCAGGCAGATTGAATTTTGAATTTAACTATATTTCCCCTGAGGATAGTGTCAAGGTTTATTTATATCTGGATCTTTACTTCCTATGACCGTAAACCCTCATAAATAATTACTCATTCTAACGCATAGAAGAGCACTCTTGATTAATGATGAAATATATATTTAGTTGTGTTAGAAGTGTAGAAGCATGCAAGTGTTTTAGTCCTAATTATTGGGGGATGAAAGTACACTCAATCAAGATCCTATGATTCTGTCGTCCTGGGTATACCATATGTTCCAGTTTACCAACACGAACAACTATTGATTGTAATGTCCAGGGAATCTGATTTGTAGCCATGTGTTGCCTCCTCTCAAGGATCCCGAGTAAATTGAAGTGGAGAAATATGGATTATAATTTGGTTTAGTTTGGGTTGGGATTTACGATTCCACTTGGGATTTGCCCATGGTTCAGGTTTAGGTTAGGTCTTACGACCCAATTTAGGAGTTGCCCATATGTTTGAATTTGGGTCGGGACTTACGACTTTCATTGAAAGTAGTCCATATAGGGTCTACTGCTTCACTTAGAAGTAGCCCAAATAGCAGGTCTTATAGCCTCCATTAGAGGTTGCCCAAGTTATTAGGGGTGAATTATTTATTTTGGGAAAGTTTTCCCAAACATCCTAATTAAGAAGTGACTTTCAATTTTTATTAAAAGTGGCCTAGGTATAGAGGTCTAAAATTAGGTTGCTACCTAGAGATTTCCCCTAAAGTCAGACTTATAACTTCTATTAGAAGTTGTTGGAAAACAGGTCTTACAACCTAGTTTTATAGTTTAAGCTGTCGACATTTGGTTTGAAAAGGTTTTAGGGTTATTTTCCTAATATATGAGACTTGCTGCTTCACTTAAAAGTTGTCCATAGGTGTATGTTTAGGGTAAATTGGACTATACTCATAGAGGCTCTTGTTTGTAGTTGTTTGCTAGCGTGGCACTATATTGTAGTTTTTAGTTGTTTACTAGTCCGACACTAGTGTTCTGGTATAGTACCCTATTTTTCTTTTAGTACTCACTTTAGCAGTTAGTTTCAATAGTTAGCTTTACTCTTTTCAGCAATACTTTTATTTATTATGTGCTAACTTTCGTGCATTTGGTTACAGGTGCTCGTGGCCAACAGTTACAATAGCTAGAAGTTGCAGTTACAGAAGCTGGAATTTGCAATTGTCGAGGGGTTTAGAAAGCTCACACGTAACTGCAATTGAGGCTCTACTGAGAGTCTGAGAGTTTGAGTTTGAGGGTTTTGCTTGGAGAGCAGTTGTTTGTTCTACTTAGAGAGTTGTTATTTAGGAGCAATTTGTAGCTTGTACTTAGGTTGGATAATGGAAAAATATTATTTTTTGTATTTTATGTTTTAATAAAAAAAATACACCAGGCTCTCCTCTCAAAAACTTTCTACTTGAATTTTAATTTTTTTTGTCAATATGTTGATATAAAAATTAAATTTTGAATTTAATTGCTTAGCTCTCTAATTAAAACTAAATGTATTTTAAAATTATTCAATTAATTTTGATTTAATTAAATTTAAATTTTATTTTATTTGTTCAATTAATTTGATTAAAGCTTTAATTTTAATTAAAATTTTGAGTTTATTAAAAAAAATAATTGATTTTAATTTGATTTAAATCAAAATTTAAGTTTAAATTATATTTTTAAATTATTAATTAAATTAGTTGAATGATGTGAAGTTGTCTCCCCTTTTTTTAAATTATTTATAATAATAATAATAATAATAATAATAATAATAATAATAATAATAGAAATACTAATTATTATTATTATAAGAATATCTCTCTCTCACTCACTGTTTGAAATCAAGAAGGCAACACAAAGAAAACGAGGCGTTCGTGCGGGTTTTGCAGTCTAGGCTTGAGAGCAAGTCGATCCTGCTTGAGTGAGCAAAATGAAGGTGTGGCTGAGTAGGAATTGAGCAGCTGCGTGGGCCAAAGCTAGTGGAGTGTGTGTAACGGACGCATAAGCCCGATTGGGCTCGGCACGTGGATTAGGGCTGGACGCAAGAAGCTAATTAAGCTTGGTTTCGCGCGAGGAACGCGACCTAGGTCAAATGGCAGAAGCTTGAATGGGCTCGATTCGAGGATTAGGGTCGGCCGGCGAAAGCCTCGATTTCGTGCGGGAGGTGAAACCAAAGGAATTGGGCCGGGAGGTGCGTATATGAGAGTTAGAGATCAAGAATATAACGATTGGGAGCCGAAGACGGGATCTCGAAAGTGAGAGAAAATTCCTATTGCAAGTGCGCATAAGCCCTCTGATTGTTTCCCACATCATGTTATATGAGTTTTAGCCGGCAGTTATTTCCATTACGACATGCCGTTAGTGTGGGAACGTGGCAACGGCATGCCTCATTTCATCATGTATTTTATGTTTATTAGAACAAGTCTTTGATAAATTATAATTTCTATGTTATATGAGTAACAGATGCATTGATCTCATTCTTTTATATGCCTTTTTCTTGATCAGCTCATGATTTATCTAAAAGCTGTAGTACTTTGCTAATGTGATACATGTCACCATTTGATATCTGATTTCAGACTTTTTCCTTTAATAGAGGCCTTATATGTTGGAGTTTAGGACACAGAAAAATCAGCTATTAATAAATATAGTAGATATATGGGCATTTTGAAGCATCCTTTGGCAAGTATTTAGTTTTTTTTTTTTTTTTGTACTTTTCGCTCAAATCTTTGAGGAGCCATGTCTTGTTTGGTGCAACTCCAATGTTTATGTAAAATGTTTTCGCGAACAAGGCACAAGAGATATATTTAAATATTCAGATCCTTCTCCAACAATGACTTTCATCAGTTTAAGTTTGCACTTAAGATTTTAAAACAATACACTTACCTTCAGATTTTGAGCCTGTTATGTTTGCCCCTGCTAGCCCTACAGATATGGTACCTATATTATCTGAAATTAATATCATGGATATTAACTCTCCTATAATTGAAGTTCCTCATCTCCATACTATTTCTGAAGACATTGATGATAATGATCCACAACAACTTCATGTGTTTGATAGGAGCATTCCAAGCACTGACCTTCTAGCAGATAGGAGGTTTCATATCTTGCTTACCATATGAGATGTTTAGATGACTCATTAGACACTAAACTATCTTTATAACTGTTGACCTCCATGTTATACCCAAAGAGCAAAAGAGAGAAGAAAACTAAAACCAAATTCCCTCTTATATACCTCGTAACCATTGGATCCATGATTTCTGCCGAAATCTTGCTGGAATCCCATTGATTTACTGTACATGCGGCGCCGTTCCGAAAATCCTGCTCAAAATCTGCGACCTCACCTCGATCGAGCGCCCAAGTCGCCTTTAAATACCGACCCAAAGCCCCCACTCTTCCCGCTGCTTCTCTTCTCCCATTCGTTACCTCTCTTCCACACTCGCCTCCTCCGAACTCCCTTCCTACTCCCGATCTCTGCCTTGTCCGACCTCAAGCCGACGCCAGAGCCGCTGAAGCTCCGACCTCCAGCTATCCCGTCAACCTCCTTCCGTCCATACAGAGAGAGAGAGAGAGAGAGAGAGAGAGAGAGGGGGGGGGGGGGGGGAAGACCGACCTACCTCCTTCGCTCAGCCGGCGACTTTCCCTTTGTCGGTTCGGGAGTTAGACATTTGGATCAGAAGCAAGAGCAAGAGCTCACTTGCTCTTAAGGAAGAACTTTTATTGGTTGCGGAGTGCGGACTTAGCTCTGTGTGTGCAAACAAATTGTTTCGCGCCACGTGGAGCCCACCTTGACCCCACTGACTTGAAGAGAACGTGTGCTCTGTTTACCCGATAACCTGATAACACGAACCATCCGAACTACTTGAAAAAATGCGCGGTACCCATATCTTCGAGAACATCCGAAACGCCGCTTCCAGCTTTCTTTTTCGGGCGATTTGCTAGACTACAGTCCATCTTCCACAAGGAGAAGTTGCAGGCCATTATTCATCTTCCACACGAACGAAGCAACTTTATCTTCTACGTTAAGCCTCCTGAGCTTCATCGTGGCAATGGGCAAGGTTTGTTTTCAGAAGTCAGATCGATGAACTATTAACAAACCAATATCTGGACAACAACCACATCGACGCCTTCGCTAGTTTGCTGGCTGAGAAAAATAAACTTCGTCCTGGCCTTTATCAACCATTTATTTATGTTTCTAGTCTGCATTGGGTAATGGTGTTATTTTTTTCGCTATAACTGAATATGTCGAATGCACATACAGGGATCCAAGAAATATGAGATGGAATGTAAGCAGTACGTGTCGCACATTAACAAAGATGCAGTTACCGCTTCTAACTTCCTTCTACTACCAATAAATGATAATGACCATTGGACTCTTATGGTTGCTTATTTGAAGCAGTCAACTTGGTATTTTTTTGATTCGTTACCTAACCTCATGCATCGGGCTGTGCTTCCACTAGTGGTTAGTCGGGTGCTGTATATTTTAAGTGTGTTGTGCACATTCGTATTGTCAATTTAACGTTAATTTTACTTAACTATTATTACAGATTAATCACTTACACGAGGAAACTTAGGGCTGTTTTCAAACTGATATCAGATCATGGAAAGTTCAAGAAGCCGAGGGAGTTCTAACACAAACCAACGGTTATGACTGCGGGATGTCGTTTGCAAATATATGGAAAATGTTATCCAACCTAACTCTGTTAGATGGGAATTACTAATGGACTTGCAAGCTGAAATGCCTAAGTTTAGAGCAGAACTTGCATTTATGTTGTTATGTTCCACGTTGAAACGATAGTCGTGCTACACTTGTAAATTGTAAATAGACAGAACGTGCTAACTTGGTAAATATGTAAGTACATTTTAGGTGTTTTACTTCTTAACCAGACAGCGAACATGTTGTTGGAGTTGCGTTTGTGTAGGACAACATCCAAATTCTGTCATTAGCTCAAATTGTAAATCTTGCCAATCTTTGATATCCAAAAACATCTTCCTTTTGCGACCATAAACACGTTCATTTAATAATTGCTTGTACAAATCAATTAAAAACCTATCTTCAGCTGGATCCCACGGGTGATAAAGAATTACATTATCAACATCAGAAGCTCGCCTGACCACATAATCAGATTTTGTTACTTCTCCTTTACAAGTCAGCTCATGATAACGCTGCTGCATGAAATGAACACTGGCTAGGTGATGATGATTTGCAAAAAAATTATTTTGGACAGCACTCCACCCCGTAGAATTTAAGAACCGACCTGATCTGTTTTCCTCGATAGCAATCTCCTCCCTCTATGCCACTTGAAGCAAACGATCACAACGATCATGCCATGTATGAACACAGCATCTATATATTTCATTCCGTCTAGCTTGCTGTTCAAGTTCACATTCTGCAACAACATCCACGCAGTAATACATTCTAATTGTGCCAAGCTTGACAAATTCCGTGATCGGCAGGCCGAGATGAAGTTTGGCATCAGGCCACCGAAGTTTATAAACCATGATGGAACTATACAAAAAACCATGGAACTTCCTAAACTTATATATCTTAAAATTTCAACTACCACAGTTAATACCACAACCACCCATCTTAAATACCTTCAACAGTACAACTGCCCAATTTAATTTCAACAGATATAGTAAATATCAACCCACAACAATAA